>NW_022589734.1:19786542-19815937 GCF_004348235.1 Phoca vitulina
TATATATATATATATATATATATATATATATATATATATATATATATGCGCTTCGGTCATGTGACCAGTGATAGGGAAGTACTACCACAAAGAAGAATCAGTAGTTTTTAAATAGATATGTATCTGCAAGTGAGCGTTTTCCTTAGTAGTCATCTTTGGAAGTATTACCGTTAGGATGACAGCGCTCAAAAGAGTATTGGAACCTGTTTGTTATAAAGCCCCAGATCCTGCCCACCATTCGCAGAGCCTGGAGAAAGAGTGCAATTTGTGACCCACACGCCATATGTCTAAATAATTAAAAGTTATAAATCAAACTTACAGTTAAATAAAATATGTCCCATCCTTCTCACTTGACAAATACACCTTCATAATATAAAGGAAAAAAAAAAAACCCTATGTGTAAAGCCTTGGACTTCATATGACTGGAAGTGAGCAATATAGCAAAGGCAACAGAGTTTAATTATTCTCTCATAAGCTTGGATATTTTGCTGAGGGTTTGGCAAACTTGGATGAGTAAAAAAATGAAAACATATAATTTATAAATTATTTATTTCAGAAAATTTCTTTTTTCTTCCTATCAGTAAAAAAAAATCACTGGTTATGTTTTATGTTCTACTAATCAAGATTTTCACATCATTTGTGTTCTATTGATGGTAATGATTGGAAAGATTAAAAAATGAAGTGAATTTGTAATCAAAGTATATATAATTTAAATGCACTTTCATGAAAATGTAAATTAAAGTTAAAAATATAAAAATTAAAATTATTTATATATATACTTTCCAGAGGAGTCATTTTTCTTCCACACTTTTAAAATCATCTTTTGATATGAATGGCAGATTACAAACTATAATTAGTGAATACTAAAATTTAAAACAGATATTTGAAATTGAAATTTTTTATTTTTTGAGATTTTCATTAAACATTATTAAATATTTGTAAAAATATAGCTCCTCAGGGCTCCTGGGTGGCTCAGTTGGTTGGGCGACTGCCTTCGGCTCAGGTCATGATCCTGGAGTCCCTGGATCGAGTCCCGCATTGGGCTCCCTGCTCGGCAGGGAGTCTGCTTCTCCCTCTGATCCTCCCCCTCTCATTCTCTCTCTCTCTCATTCTCGCTCAAATAAATAAATAAAATCTTTATTTTATTTTATTTTTTTAAAGATTTTATTTATTTATTTGACAGAGAGAGGCACAGCAAGAGAGGGAACACAAGCAGGGGAGTGGGAGAGGGAGAAGCAGGCTTCCCGCGGAGCAGGGAGCCCGATGAGGGGCTCGACCCCAGGACCCCGGGATCATGACCTGAGCCGAAGGCAGACGCTTAACGACTGAGCCACCCAGGCGCCCCATAAATAAAATCTTTAAAAAAAATATATAGCTCCTCACAATTTTAGTCTTCAGTGTCCATTTGTAGCTACTCTAAAGAATTAAGATCACACTTCATATGTGTTACATCTAGACCTACATAGATATTTAAAAGTAACATGAATTATTTCATACTTAATATTGCAAAATCATCCTCAGCCACCATGTGCAATTTTGGTGAACTTCCTCTTCCGTCACAAATAGTAACATGAAGAGAAGGGTGAAATTAGACATGGACACTAACTGGGGAATGACAGTTCCCGAAGTAAGAAGCTACTGCGTTCAGCTCTCCAAGAAAGTGTATTTGACCAGTTTATTCATCTATCTCTTCTCTTATTAAGCACATCTGCTGCTCCAAGCCAACTGGCTCTCCAAGGCGGTGTACGAAGCAGCACGGACACATACCTTTTGCATCAAAGACATCAAGGGTATGGTACAGAAACCGAGAAGTAGTTGCCCGGGGCCTGAACAGCATGAATCACAAGGACAGAGGTTTCAAGGATGTGAGTTGTATTCTATCAGCGCTGAGCACTAGACCCTGAGTGATAGAGGTTCCATGTGTTCTTTATTTTTTATTTTTTTAAAGATTTTATTTATTTATTTATTTGAGAGAGAGCGAGAGAGAGCATGAGCAGGGGCAGAGGGAGAGGGAAAAGCAGGGAGCCCGATGCCCAGGGCTCGATCCCAGGACCCTGGGATCATGACCTGAGCTGAAGGCAGACGCTTAACTGACTGAGCCACCCAGGCACCCCTGTTCTGCAGGGCCCTCTAAATCATGGGCCCAGTACTAGGGTTCTCCTTCCCCAGGACTAAGGGCCTTATGGCACTCTTAGCATCATATAAGGCTCATTTTATTGTTTCTATCTCAATTGTGTGTGTGACCCATATGATTACCAACTCCATTTACCACTCTGGGCTCAAAGTCATTTTCATTCTAAAAAATTAGGCCTAAAAAAAGAAAATAAATAAATAAATAATAAAAATTAGGCCTGCCCATAAACAATGGTCTTTTACCGTTGAAAAGATTTCCAAAGAATATGCCAGAGACTCAAAAGGAGAATCTAAAACAGCTTGAACAAGTGGCAGCATCCTGGAATTTTGGTGTAGATTCTCAATGTAAAGCGTTACAGAATTAGAATACTGATTTATTTATTACACACCGCATGGGTCATTTAAAAACCCTATCTTGAAAGCTCATGAGAGCCTGGCTACCACCTTGCAAAAGCAAGATGAGGCTCAGAAAGTTTGGGAGGACAGAGACTGGAAGCTTATCATACAAATTGGGGCTTGAAGATAAAGGGAAGAAAACAGAACTAGAGATCTAGCTTACATACTAAGCCCATGACAAGAGAGGCAGTGCAGAAGTAGGGGAGGGGACCTGTATGGTGGTGGTGGTCGTGGGGGCTTTGGGGGGACCAAGTGCTCTTGTTCTGTAACGGATAAGCAGGTCAGACGGATGGATCACAACCTGCAGTGTCCGAACATGCTGGAAACAGCCCTCTCTGAGGAAGGCAAGCTCGGGGATAAGAGAGATGAAATCCAAATTGGCAGAGACTAGGGCTGAGCTCGCTGAGAGATTGACAGCTACCCTGGAAAAGACAATTGATTCAGAAGCTGAACTGAAATGCATCACAGAAGGGCCGGTCGAAATGCAGAATGCTGGGCCAGACTTGGCCGGACCTGCCGGAACTGTGGGGCTCCCTCACTCCAGCACTCAGCTGCTCGCTGTAGGCATCACCTGAGCCTATCCCCACCCCAACCCGCCAAAAACTGACCTTTGAACTGAGGCTGCCCTTTACCTGGAAGGCTGCTTTCTTCTCTGCCTCTTGTCCCCAGTCGTTTGTCTGTACCGCCCTGTCTTCCCCAGAGATCCCAGCTAGAGTCTGGGCCGAATGCCCCTGGGAAAAACATGTAAGGGAATGTGAGCAGCAGAGAAGTATCTTTAAAACCATGTGATGCACACTGCAATTACCTTTACTGATGTTTGTTTTTTTTGTTTTGTTTTGTTTTGTTTTAAAGATTTTATTTATTTATTTGAGAGAGAGAATGAGAGAGAGAGAGAGAGAGCACATGAGAGGGGGGAGGGTCAGAGGGAGAAGCAGACTCCCCGCTGAGCAGGGAGCCTGATGCGGGGCTCGATCCTGGGACTCCAGGATCATGACCTGAGCCGAAGGCAGTTGCTTAACCAACTGAGCCACCCAGGTGCCCACCTTTACTGATGTTTGTAAAATGTTCTAGATCATTCTACGGTTCTTAAGCTGTCTCTAAGCACTTTCTGAATTTAAGAAGGTAACTTTTCCACCTAATGCATGTTGGCCCCTCTCCTCTTATCAGAGCTGAACATAGAAACTCCATTGTCCAAACACCATCCAAACCAGAAGATAATTCCAGAAGGAGTTCGCACGTCTCCAAAAGTAAAATCCCCAGGCTTAAGGCATCCGAGGGCATGTTTTTTTAAGTTGTTGGTCATCCTCTAGAATGACTGTCACCTCCAAGTGACTCTGCCAAAAGCAATCCCCATACTCTCAACTTCCTGGAAACTTACTTATTTAGTTTGGGTTCTGTTCACATCACATCAAAGGCCAGGGAATTCTGCCTGCATTATTTAGAAGGGGACAAACCCAGTTTCTGCCAGTGCCCTAGCCAAGACCTCCCTGCCCAGAGCTTCACTGCATAAGACCAAGAGTCACCAAACTTGGCCGAAATAATCGTGTCGGGCTCCTGCAGCTGATCTGAACAGATAAAACAAAATAGAACATAAATTTTAATGGTAAAATAGGTTCAGGGGACACTGGGTTAAATCGAGTTTTAAAAATTTCTTTTTTTTTTTTTTCTTTACCAGATATTGCAATGCTTTTACTATGCTAAGTTACATTGTGACTCTACAATAAAGAAAGAAAATATTCACCACCCCTAGAACTTATTTGACCCTAGCTCCCCCCTTTGTTCTTTTACAAACATCTCTCCTGATGAATGTTCTCTCTGGAACTCATTTTAGGAAGTACTACTTAATATGATATGATGGAAACAACACACGTGCATTTTTTTTTTCACATAACTGCTTTTTCATTTTTGCTGTGCCTCAGCGAATTGCAATTACCATTCCCTGTGGAATCTGGGAGCTACCTCTTTCCAGTCTGCTTTTCATCACTGTTCCAATTGTGGTTACTAGTCTCTATGGCTCTGTGCCATGCTGCATCAGCATGATGCCATCCTTTTAAATTTCAAGTTTTCCATACCTACAGATCTGCCCCTTAAGATGTTCCTTTTCTTTTTTTTTTTTAAAGATTTTCAATGTTACATAAAATAGCCAAATAAACACATTGCAGGGTTACATTGTGTATGTAAAAAGCAATTCAAACTAATCCACCGATTAGATAGGTGACGTACTTGTGTGTAATATTAGATGACACATACGATACACGCATTACCACGTCCCTTATGTGACGCTATGATTCAGGTGAAATATAGATCTGCCAAAAATGGTGGGCTTGTATTTCATGGGAAAATAGTTTACACTGTTTCAGTTTTTTTTAAGTTAAAATGAAAGTTAATTAAATTGAAATAAAATGAAAAATACACTTCCTCAGTTACCCTAGCCTTATGCCAAGTACACACCACCACATAGGGCTAGTAGCTACCATATCGGGTAGTAGGTAAAGGGACACGCAGGGTCCCAGGGACACTTCTCAAAGGATAAGGGAGACCTGCACACATTGTGTGCTGAGGGATGCTTGTACGCTGATGTAGATGGAGAGTACGTTGTACATGATGATGGACAATGTCCCCAAGGACATATGAGGACATAGGATCTGGAGGGACCGACTTGGAGAGGAGGAGGGACTTCTTACTCCAGCCCTAAAGCTGCCACCAAGCCCTTTTCTGCATCTTCATATACCCCACCCCCCGTATCTCTAAAGAAAGAACATAAAGTAAGATTAAAGCCTCCGAAGATGAGCATGAAGAAAGGGGAGGCAGTCTGGGGCATCTTAAGAGAGCATAACCTGTGACAGATCTGACTTCAAATCCTGATTCTACTGTGTACCCAGTGACTGTTGTCAGGTTATTTGAACTTCTGAGCCTATTTCCTTATGATCAAAATAGGGAAGAAACTTTGTATCTTAAAGAATGGTGTGAGACTTAAGTAAAATAATGCACACAAGGAAATGCTTAGCAGAGTCACTGTCTCATTGGAAGTACCCCGTCTCAGGGCACCAGGGTGGCTCAGTGGGTAAGGCATCCGACTCTTGATTTAGGTTCTGGTCATGATCTCAGGATTGTGGGAGATCGAGCCCCAAGTCAGGGTCTGCACTGGGTTCCGTACTGGACGTGCAGTCTGCTTAAGGCTCCCTCTCTCCCTCTCCCTTTGGCTCTCCCCCACCGTCTCTCATCCTCTCTAAAAGAAAAAAATAATAATACGAAGAAGAAGAAGAAGCCAGTCTCTCACATCAGATATTAAGAACATTCCTCACCTAGTTTACAAATTTGCCTGAAACTCTGATAGCTATGAGGACCCCCAAGCCTAGCCCATAATACATTCCACCCAGCCAACTGTCAAGTCACAGAATACTACTTTTGGACTGAGAACATCCTGGAAGATTTGGACACTTTTCTAAAGTGCTTTCCCTTAATCACCATCCTTTTAGGTAAGGCCGTCTTCAGCTAAATCTTCTGCCTTCACACCAAACCACACTATGAGACAGAAGGAGGCAGTTATAAGTAAAAGAGGGTCAGGTATCCAATTTGGTATCATACAGGTCTTCCTTCCCTGTTATCTCTGGAAATCTAAACTCAACAAATGTGACATTTCACAGAGTAATTGAGAGGTTTTGTGGGTGGGACACTTTCCCTAGACCCTTGGAAAGGCATTCTTTGGTTCTCTGATAGCCAGATCCCCTCAGAAGGGGCCCAGCAGCACCCAGCAGTGAGAAAACCTGCTCTGAAGGAGGAGGACCCGCATCCCCCCTTGCTCCGCCCCCACCACGCACCTGCCCACAGCACCACCGCCAAGAACAGAGAAGTTCTTGCCCCTCCGAATTTTCCACTCCTTCTACCAGTTGCTTTCCCTACCTCCACTAACTGGTTGGAAGTTCTAGTCACTTTATACAGTCACTTTTATGGTGTCATTCTCCCAGTGGTGAATCAAAACACCCATGTCAGAGTGGGTGTGCAGAATGATTTGATGACTTATAAAAATGATTAAGCCTTTCTAAAGCCTGTGGGCAGGTGTTTTATCATGAGGCATTTCAAACAGACAATAAGGAGGGAGAACAAAATAACAGGCTCTTAGTCACCATCATCCTGATTGTTCTCATTTCCCCCATGTTTACTTGAGATGTTTCTAAGGAAATACAATATCACAGATATAGTTAAAGTCCTCCTTATGCCTTTTCTTGAAGTTGTGGTTATTATGAGTATTCTTTAACTTTTTTAAAAAATTTCATTTATTTAATTGAGAGAGAGAGAGCACTAGTGGGGGGGGCAGGAGGGGCAGAAGGAGAGGGAGAAGCAGACTCCCCACTGAGCAGGGATCCTACTCGGGGCTCAATCCCAGGACCCTGAAATGATGACCCGAGCCTAAGGCAGACACTTAACCGACTGAGCCACCCAGGCACCCCTTAACTTTTAACTTAAATAGCAGGTTGTGAGCACAGGAGTAATACATCTGAAGACAGCATTCAAAGGCTGAGTAATAATTTTCTTCTTCTGTTGCTATGGGCTTTAACCTAGTTAGTCTTAGAGCGTGCTTTCCTTCTCATGTATACTGCATTTCTTTTTCATTTTTCCAAGAATCTCAAAACCAGAGTTAGAATTCACCAGACTATTAGGTTGTGAACAAAAAAAGATCTAAATTTGCTTTGAAATTCTTACCTGCCTCAGTCGAAGTACTTTAAGTTTAAAATGCCCTAAAACATCATGAAGATATATATATACATATATATATATAACTTAAAGATTTTATTTTTAAATAATCGCTATACCCAACATGGGGCTCGAACCCACAACTGTGAGATCAAGAGTCACATGCCCTACTGACTGAGCCAGCAGCATGCTCCGATTTTATATTTTTCCCCCATAGAATAGCCATGTAGGGTTGCAAATATCCCTGCAAAAATAACTGAGTGTGGGGGCACCTGGGTGGCTCAGCCAGTTAAGTGGCTGCCTTCGGCTCAGATCATGATCTCAGGGTCCTGAGACTGAGCCCCATGTCGGGCTCCCTGCTCAGCTGGGAGTCTGCTTCTCCCTCTCTCTCTTCTTCTGTCCCTCCCCCAGCTCGTGCTCTAGCTCTCTAATAAATAAATAAAAATATTAAATATTAAAAAAAATAACTAAGTGTAGCTCTTGCCCTTTTCTTCCTATTCAACTGACTTTTTACTCATTTCCACAAAAATTTGAATGTTTACTTATGTACCAATTCATTCAAATTTATATAACTCAGGGTGAAAGCCCAGCAAATGTAATGACTATATATTTTTAGTTGTTAACTAAATTTTAGTTAGCGTATAAAATTTTTACATCTTAGAAGCCTGACTGTCTAGAAATTTAGAAGTTCTTTATTTTCCAAGGACCCATTTGGAAAATCCAAATTTCCTCATCTTCCCCTAAGTTCGTTAATTCAAATTATTCTTCGATAAAGCATTACACTCATTCTCAAAGAAAATCTCCCTGAGCATGTGCCCTCTTTCCCCACCTACAGGCCAAAGAGTGAAACAACTCATAATCTTTGCAAGATATTTTTTTCCCCAGAATGCTTAAACCTTCCAAACTGTACCCAATTATCTTATTTTCCTCCAACACAGGAATGCCTGTAACACTTTGTACTTCTGATAATTTGTTGTTATATTCTATCTTATACTACAGTTACTTGTGAGCAAGTCCTATATCCCCTATTAGACATGGGATAGCTTAAGGGGCAGGTCTGTATGTTACACGTTCATCTTTCATAGCACTTGATTCAATGTGTTTACACAGAGAAGAATGAAGGAAGGAACAAATGACCAAGTAGACAAATATATCAACTTGGAGACAGATTGTCATTCATCCCCATTTGGTCTTAGTTATATAAGAAAAGATGACAACGAGAAGAAAATGCTCCCGGCAGTGTGGGGTATGGAAAAGTGGTGGAAAGTATGGTGGGAGTGTGGAAAGAATGTGACCTTGAGGATCAGATTCTTGCTTTTCCAATCCTGGCTCTGCCCCTAGGTAGTCGGGAAATCGTTGGCTAAGTGACATTTTCTCTTAGCCTTGCTTTCTCTGTCTCTAAAAATAATAATGCCTGTCTTACAAAGATGTGGAATATCAGTACTGCCTTGCTCTCATAATAAATAAATAATAACTATCATGATTGTTCCTGGAGAAAGTGCTTGCACATAGAAAGATGAAAGATCCAGGGGTGCGTGGGTGGCTCAGTGGTTAAGCATCCAGCTCTTGGTTTCGGCTCAGGTCATAGTTTCAGGGTCGTGAGATTGAGCCCCACATCAGGGTCTGCGCTCAGCACAGAGTCTGCTTGAGATTCTCTCTCTCCATCTCCCTCTGCCCCTCCCCCTGCTCATGTGCGTGTGCTCTCTCTCTCTCTGTAATAAATAAATAAATCTTTTTAAAAAAAAAGAAAGGAAAAGAAAGAAAGATGAAAGAGCCAGACTCTGGCTCTGCCACAAGCTGAGTAAGTCATTCACCCTAAGACTCCCTTTTCTCATTAATGAAATTGAAAAGTTGTATGTAGGGCGTCTGGGTGGCTCAGTCGTTAAGCGTCTGCCTTTGGCTCAGGTCATGATCCCAGGGTCCTGGGATCGAGTCCCACATCGGGCTCCCTGCTCCGCAGGAAGCCTGCTTCTCCCTCTCCCACTGCCCCTGCTTGTGTTCCTGCTCTCGCTATCTCTGTCTCTGTCAAATAAATAAATAAAATCTTAAAAAAAAAAAAAAAAAAGAAAAGTTGTATGTAGCATCTTCGAGGTCTCTCTCAGCTCTGTGACTTAGAAAGTAAATGTTTAACACATCAACTCATTATCATAGTATATCTGGGTTAACAGAACTCCATAATTTCCTTTTTCAAAAAAATAGCAACACAGTTGACAAATTTATAGTAACTACAACTTCTAAGTTTTGTTGCTGCCATGAGAAAAATAAGGATCTGACTTAAAAAAAAAGTATGCATCTCTCAGAAAAGAGTATTTAATTGCCTTTATATATGACACCATTCACTGAGCATATTTTTGCTTCAACATATTTTTACTGAATGACTGGATGAATAAGGCCTTTGTGGGTGTTTGCCAAAAGTTCCACGAATAATAATACATATTCACTACTTTATAGACAGCCAGCTTAGCTTTTTTTTTCCCTCTCCCCAAATTGGTTTTGAGTCACTCATGGGATTCATAACTTTAAAAAACAAGTTGAACCTGAAATTGCCCCAGCAGGAAATGAGCTAAGGAGCAGAGTACAAGTGGAAGGGAGATGCCCCCTCAAAAAAAAAAAAAAAAAAAAAAAGATCGTTCTTTTCATTTTCTAGTTCCCAAGATGAAATGAGAAAATGTCAACAATAGCTTTATTCTCATCTCTCTGATTACATTGGTTGAAGTAGTAAAATCAAATGCGAAGTACAGAGCAACCAAATCTCCAGGATCCACAGGGCACATTTTTTCAGGTAGGTCTGGCCTTCTCTCTCTGCCCCCAGATGAGTCACTCGGCGGGAGGGAGGCAGAGGGGGATGAATTGACATTCTGTGGGCAAAGCAGCACATACCAGGATTCAGGAGATCTAGGTCAAGTCTTGACCCACAAAGAAACTGTTGATGGCAGACAGGGAGATACCGAGGGCAAGAGCTAAGAGAACCATGGGACAGAGGTGAAGGTGATGCAGGGCATGTGACAGAGGACCAAGATGTACAGGTGACATGGGGAAGGGGGGCCTGACATAAGGAGTCAATGCATTTGCTTGTTGTAGAAAGTTTGCCATGTTGAAGAAGTATCCAAATGCAAGAGGAGAGTTTCAGTTCCCTGCTTTCAATATCCTCTCTACGGCCCAAACTTCCAGTAATATCTGGAAACTACTTTGGCTATTTTCCCATGAATGATGGCACAGCCTAGTGTTTGTCCAGAAGCCTATAAAAATTATTCAAGGGAAGTAGACAAGGCACTGTGGGAGAATAACACTGTTAAATAGGAGCAGGGTGGTTTCAGCCTTAGTCAAGTGCAAAGAAGTTACCTTGGACCCACCCTGTGATGTGGGCGAGAGAGGCTCCTGCCCTGGATCCCATACTTTAGAGAGCTCACTCTTGCTCTTCTCTGGCCATGCCCTCCCTTCATGGCCAAAGGGACACACCCAAACTGGCACCCATGACCTCTCTTCTAGATCAGATTCCGGGTACCCAAAACCCTGGAATTCCCTTCCCCAATGACCCTGAGCCCTCTTCCAGGGCCTGCACTGGTCTCTTCTCTAGGTCTGGCTCAAGGGTAGACAGAAAAGCTGGAAACCCACTCCTAGACATGCAGGTGGGCATGGACAGCTATTGGGGAAGTAGTGAGAGCTGGATAGAGCTTGTATGTGCAAGGCTAGGGTGTCCACATGGACCATGTTCCACAAGGCCCTGCAGCACAGGATGGAGCTGGTGGTGAGAAGAGGAGAGGGGGGCCTGGGAGAGGGGAGTTGTGGGCATACAACACTAAGGGGTCCAAGAATTCTAAATTTGAGCTTGCCTTCCGATCATGAAAGCACATCTGTTAATATAGAAGGATAGAACATATTCTGGTGAGCAAGTTGTTAGCTTGGTTTATGGCTTTTAGACCTATGGCATGTGAGCATCTCTTTGTATTCTCTACTGGGCCCTGCAAATGTTAGAAGTGGGGCGAGAACAACATGCATTTCAATCCAAGACTGATTATTTATTGCTTTTATGATGACAAGAATGGTTTGCATTTGGTCAGTGGTGAAGGGTTGTTTCTTTGACACACACCAATTTTTCAGTCTGTCAAAGAGATTGTTATGCTCTATATCCTAGAGTGATTTTTAATCTCATTCAATAATTCTTGACAATACCAGAAGAGAGGCTATAGTTTTTAGTGCAAAGGAAAATTAAGGTGTCAGATTGGATTATGGTTTCAAGAAGTCACTCCAGTGACAGCTGCTCATTTTATTTAAATTTCCAAACACTTTTTCCTAAGAGTCTTTGTAAAAGGACCTTGTGAAGTCTGAGTATTTAGCAAACTAATGAATAGTCTGTATTTTGATTTATTTTAGAGAGAGCCCTATCAAAATATTTAAACATCTTTAATTTTATTTTTTTAAGATTTATTTATTTGAGAGAGTGAGTGAGAGAAAGAGAGAGAGAGAGCACACAAGCAGGGGCAGAGGGAGAGGGAGAAGCAGACTCCCCTGCTGAGCAGGGAGCACAAGGTGGGGTCATGACCTGAGCTGAAGGCAGACATTTAACCAACTGAGCCACCCAGGCACCCCTAAACATCTTTAATTTTAAAAAATTTAGGAGATCTCAAAATCTGCACTGGTTATTACTATAGTAACTATGTTGGGCTGTCATGCTCACTTGCCTTGCTGCTTTGCAAATCATAAAAATACCACATAGACACTGAATTCTTGTAAAATGCATCCTGACACAGTACAGACTTCTGTTTTATAGTCTGTTTCTAACACTGTTTAAGGCACTCAGTTGCCAAGGAACCTTGTAATCACAGGATCTTGCCTGTGCTCCCGTCCTAACAGCAAACTGGGGCCAGAGCATCCTTGTAAAATGCCAACGACCACAAATACAGATGTTTTCAAAGTGTCTGTAAAAAAAGGGGTAGAATATATTTGACTCTTCCTGGCTCCACCATCATATTGTTTGGGCTTTGTGCATTCAATTAACGATTTGAAATAGATATTACATTCCATTGTCTTATTGGCTTGGACATGCAAACTGTAGCGGTAAAAGAACATCCTGAAAACAATACAAGTTCACCCACTGTCCAGATGAGACCCTATAAGGAAATTCCTTTCCAGCGACAAACATCCACAGCCCAATCCAAAGTCTTTGGGAGACGGGGACAGGCCCCGGAAGAGGGCTCAGGGTCATTGGGGAAGGGAATTCCAGGGTTTTGGGTACCCGGAATCTGGTCATTTCTCGCCTTCCAAAGGAGTGCATGGACCCCAGGTAAATCCTTTCACAAACCCCATAGTGTTCAGGCTGCTTTTCCTTGCCCTCGGGTGCCATGTTGCTTTTACTCTTTCTGCAGCCTCGCTTGGGCTGCTAATAGCCCTGCCTCACCAGTGGGATGGCAAGCTGCCATTTCCTTCCTGATGGATGGAACACAGTCATGGCGGGCCCAGCTAACACGATAGACACTTGGACATGCCCCTGACCATGACATTCCTCACCCTGACCCTGCCAGCCATCACTGATTCTACCACCACTGCCTCTGTTTACTCTCTCACTATATTAGTTACTTGGAGAAGCTGCAAAAAGCGGGGACATCTGGGCTATAAACTCTCCATTGCCCAAGGCAGATCCTTGACATCACTCTTTCCCGGGAGCGGGATAAGTCAAGGCAGCTATCCACACTTTTACACAGATGGGCTGGACAGTTTCATTTATTTCCTCTGATCAGCAGTCTACATATTATCCTCTCTTCCAGGGTGATTTTTTCTTGTAAGTCCCTTATCGTAAGACCTGTCTGTATCTCCTTATATTTATTTGTCCACAAGGGCAAGGGACTTGTTATGAGGATGGGGATTGTATTTGTCTTGCAAGCCATTATCTTTCTAGCACCTGGTCCTTTAACTAAACTGAACCTCAAAAGTTAAAGCAAAAACTGTACAGGCATCTTTCAACACTACAATGTGTGCCTACTGATCTTCTTTCCCCAGGCTTCACCCATCTTCCCAGCCCAATAACCCCAAATTATGATCAAAGAAAAACCCCTTATCACCTGGGTCTTCAGGGCACAGGCAGCTTGTTCTGGGTGGCTAGGTTGCATTTTAGTCTTGGTGGTTGAGATTTTAAAACAACTACTCAAAATTAGGGGGTGTGACTAGGAGAGGAGGGGGATGTTTCTGTTTGGTCTCCTAAGGGACACAGCATAAGCTCCCTGCTGTGGAAGCCACTCTCTCCATTGTAAGGGCTTCAGTCTTTAAACTATGGCCCCACTGCATCTACTCACCTGTCTTGGTTGGGTGGTAAAAATGGAACCAGGAGAGATGGGTACTACACAAATGGAATAAAAGAACAAGACACAGAAGACGTATGTTTCCATGCTCATTCTTAACTCTTATTCCAATAAAGCCATAATTAACTAAACTGTAACTTTATTATCCTCTAATGGAGGATTATTCTAACTTTCCTTCTGGCATTTGGCATTTATAGACGATACTACTCAGAACAGTTCTTATCTGAGCATAAGGTATGACGATACGGACCGAGGCAAGCCCCGCCATCCTACCATGCTGAGGAGATACCGATTGTTCCCTGCTGGAAGCCACAGCTACCACTTGCAAAATCATCATGACTATTTATAAATCAGCCTCTTTGACAAAGAACCTTTGTGGGTGAAGCTGCCCCCTCCTAATGACCCCAGGCACAGCCTTGTCTATGGTTCTTAGAAACCAACAAGTAGCACTATTTTAAACTTTTCTTCAGAGGGTACTCAAAGTTTTTGTGTGCGTGTGTTTCAACGTGATGTACTACTATAGTTCTCAAGATGGAAAATAATATTTTCTTCCTGACAATTCATTTCAGGATCATTCAGCATTGTGATGACAATAAGAGAATATGGATGAGGTTCTACCAATATCAGATGGAAAGATAGTGACTCTCAATTTATAATTCAACAAATACTTACAGAATATATGGCAGGACTGATGCTATGTGGTAAGAATATAAAGTTACATAGAATGGAAGAAGACTTACACCTTGGTCTCCAGGGGTTAATAGTTTAATGTGGGAAAAAGACTCAAGTAAACCAGCAATTACAGCAAGTTTATTTGGCAAATGTTCTGATAGAGCTAGATTTGGGTAGGGAAGAATACTTGCAGTACCAAAAAAGAGCATGCAATCAGAGTGGGGGAAGTGGTGTCAGGAAATACTTTCAAGAGTCTTGCTTAAACTGAATCTTGAAGGCCAAGGATGATGTGGGAAAAGTGAGGTGGCAAGGAGAGAGCAGGGGCATTCTGAGGAGAGGCCCTCATACATGCAAAGGTACAGAAATCAGGGGTACAGAAGCTCAGTATGTCTTCAGAATTGCAAATATGGCTAGAGAAAAGGGCAAGTTGGGGGATGGTGGGAGGCGGGGCTAAATAAATGTCTGGAACCAGATCATGAAGGACTAGTAGGTTAAGCTCAGTTTAGAGGATCACAGATTGGTTTAAGCTATCCATTGTACTGTAAATGCCAAAAAGGACACAGAACGTATCTTCCTTGTACATTTCTGTATCCTCAGTGCCTGGTACATGAGAGACTATCAACACAAGTGTGTTGAATAATTAAATTATTTAATTAACTAAACTCTATCACCAGGAAGGAAATATATCTTTATCAATGACGAGGGCAAATTGTATTTATAGGCACATATAGTTACTGAGGAATGAAGAAGAATAATGTAAATTACAAAAGATACATTAAAGATAAACACATTTTTTAAGGATGAACAAAACTGACCAACCTTTAGCTAGACACCAAGAGAAAAAGAGAGAGAGAACTCAAATAAATAAAATTAGAAATGAAAGAGGGGACATTATAACAGATACCACAGAAATACAAAGGATCATAAGACACTACTATGAAACAATTATATGCCAACAAATTGGATGACCTAGAAGAAATGGGTAAATATCCAACCTATCAAGACTGAATCATGGGGACCTGGGGTGGCTCAGTTGGTTAAGCATCTGCCTTCGGCTCAGGTCATGATCCCAGGGTCCCGGGATGGAGCCCCACATTGGGCTCTCTGCTCAGAGGGGAGTCTGCTTCTCCCTCTGCCTGCCACTCCCCCTGCTTGAGCTCTCAATCTCTCTCTCTCTGACAAATAAATAAATAAAATCTTTTAAAAAAAGACTGAATCATGAAGAAATAGAAAATTTGAAGACACAATTACTAGTTAAGACATTGAATCAGTAATTTAAAAAAAAAAACAAAAACCTCCCAACAAACAGAAGTCCAAGACCAAATGCCTTTACTGGTAAATTCTACCAAACATTTAATGAAGGTTGGATACCAACACTTCTCAAACTCTTCCCAAAAACTGAAGAAGAGGGAACACTTCAGGACCCAATTTACAAGACCAGCAGTCTCACCTGAACCAGTCAGTTGGGAAATGTTTCTTTCCATCACTGCCAATCAGTCTGTCACCTGGGTCCTCACCATCCCGCAAAGAAAGATGAAGTCATCTGCATGATAAGACACCTTGCTTTTCCTCTAGCAAACAGCCTCCTCTGGAACAATCCTTTTCTTGTACTAATAACTTTCTTGGCCCCACCCCCATCATAAGAACCTTCCATTGTGTATGACTCCTTGGGGTGCCTCTCTACTTGCTAGATGGGGTGCTGTCCAATTCATGAATCATTTAATAAAGCCAATTAGATTGTCAAATGTACTTGTTTGAGTTCTGTTATTTAACAGAACTGGTGGCAGTGACGGCATTGGAAGCAAACTTCCAGCAGCATTTGGGGACAATGAGAAACACAGGCATGGTACCCGCAAACTCTCTGAGTTCACTGGCTTTCTCATAGTTTCCAGGATCTATGCTTAAACTCCTCTCAGTCTGGATTGTCTTTTTGCATTTGAGCTCCTGCTCTAATTGGCTTTCCTTTACAGAGTGGGTGAGTTTGAGCTGGGGGACAGTTATGCCCAAAGCCAGTTGAACCGGCATATTTGCCTGGAGCCTAACTGAGGAGGCAGAATGGTCTGCCTGGAGCCAAGCTCCTAGCCTTTCAGGTCTCAATTCCCCGGGTGGAAAACCTCAGCAAGTTTCCACGGGAATTGGTAGTGGTGCACACAGGATCAGGATGCAGTACTGCTGATATATTAAGGCACGTGTCTGCTTGTCTTGTTTTGTGGAAATAACAGGCTATGGCAGGTGGGATCTCAGAGGCCACAAAGCACAAAATCAGTGGGCATGGATCAAGCATTGAAAGGCTGTTCTAGTGCTCACCACCTCAAGAAGACTCATGATAGGATAAATTGGTCATGGAACAAGTTAGATTGACCCTGGGTCACCTGTGAACCTCAAGAAAACTTCCTTGAAGAGGAAAGGATCGATAACCAGTGGTTTGGGATTTCCAAGAAACCTAGGTAGGTACCTAGGACAAAAGGCTATAATACAACACTACCATAACTCCTACCGCTCCTCTCTGCCCTTCTTACCTGAGTACTCAGTCTACTTTCTGTCTGAACTGCCTTTCCACTTGGAAGAGATGGTTACCTTTTTTTTTTTTAAAGATTTTATTTATTTGACAGAGAGAGACACAGCGAGAGAGGGAACACAAGCAGGGGGAGTGGGAGAGGAAGGAGCAGGCTTCCCGCTGAGTAGGGAGCCCGATGTGGGGCTTGATCCCAGGACCCCGGGATCATGACCTGAGCCGAAGGCAGACGCTTAACGACTGAGCCACCCAGGCGCCCCAGAGAGATGGTTACCTTTTAAAATAAAACCATCTGGGGTTACAGGTGATCCTCCTCAGAGATCTTGCACTCCCTGGTCAAAGACTAACTAAGGGCCATAGTTAATTTCTTAAACCCAGGGAGAGTCCTCAAAAGCTGTTTCAAAAACAGATTACCGCCTGAGCCCAGCTGAGAAGGGGAAATAAAAATTCACGGTGTTCCTTCCTTTCCAAATCCCAAACCACTGGTTATCGATCCTTTTCTCCTGGGAATAGCTGTTTCCTTCTTGATCATCTTGTTTTACATTCTGAGAACATGGCTTGGCTTCCCGCCTGCCTTGGTTCTTTCTTTGGCTCCTTGGGGAGTGGCTCTAGATCTTATAAAAATAGTATCTTTTACACCCTCTTTGAGGATGCCTCTTAGGCCCATGAGGTTGTTACATACTGCCAGAAATCTTTACTGTTTGTCCCAGCTAAAACCTAACAAGATATTTTAAAAAGATTTTTAAAATCTCTAATCAAAAATCTGGCCGAATTAAAAGCTGATATTCAGAGCCCGATAAAAAAATTTTAGGCCTTCTCCCCTAAGCTAAATGTACCCAGAAAAAAAGAAGACTTTCTCATAGGAAGATGGATGTGTGAGTCATTTGATATGTTTTAGGCAACAGCCCAATTCTTTGAGAAACTAAAAACAGCCGTGTTTTACAAATCCAGTCTTTATAGGACCAGAGGTATAGTTCCAAAAATAATTCAAAGACCAATCCTCGTTACTAATTCCAAAATCTTCCATATTTATCTCAAAGAACATATAAGTATTGTAAAACTTCCGTCCTCAAGAAAACAAAAGTCCTTCTAGAAAGTCCTTGCTTTTTTCTCCTGTGCCTTCACAATCTAAATATACGATGGTCTGCCTGGTTGTCTGCAGGAATTCTTTATCTAGCCCATCTCTTTAAAATTCAAATTCCAGGGAGCTAAATCTTATCAAGTAAAAACAGGGGAAATGTGATTTAAAACTTGACTTGCCAAGGACAAATACAAATCTTAAGTGTTTTCTCCACAAATATTAAAAAAAAAAAAAAAGGCATTAGCCACCTAGATCAATAACTAACTTATTACATATACCAGAAAAACAAACTCAGATTTGACTTTCATAATTAGTAAATTCTGTACCTATTTCAAGGCAGTAATTTTAAAACAGATGCTATCAGGGGCACCTGGCTGTCTCAGTTGGTAGAGCATGCAACTTTTGATCTCAGGTTCAAGCCTCACACTAGGTATAGAGATTATTTAAAAGATAAAATCTTTTGGGGCACCTGGGTGGCTCAGTCGTTAAGCGTCTGCCTTCGGCTCGGGTCGTGATCCTGGGGTCCTGGGATCGAGCCCCACATCGGGCTCCCTGCTCGGTGGGAAGCCTGCTTCTCCCTCTCCCACTCCCCCTGCTTGTGTTCCCTCTCTCACGTTGTCTCTCTCTATCAAATAAATAGATAAATAAATAAATAAATAAATAAAATAGAAGCTATAAAGTCTGCATGTATCTGCATGTTCATGCGTGTCTATGTGTTGTAAATGTGTTTCTACATCATAATGGTATTGCTAAAATTAATTTGTGAAAGAATTCTATTTAGTTGGTTTGAAGACATGTGCATGTAAGGATTGGGCATTCTAAAACTCAAAATGATTAAAACTAACCCAAATGCTTTTCAAGTTCGTGTGATCTGGAAAATATTTGATATAAAAGCTAGTTTGAGATTGATGGTTTAATCAAAATGTTGGGGAGGAAGAATTTCATCTGCCCTTCAAGATTCTTCTAGCTGGACTTAGAATCAAATTGACATGAGACAGATTAACAGGAAAAAATAAAATTTAATAGTGTATGTACAAGAAATCCAGGGGCCCCTGGGTGGCTCAGTCGGTTAAGCGTCTTCCTTCGGCTCAGGTCATGATCCCAGAGTTCCGGTGATCGAGCCCCACTTTGGGCTCCCTGCTCAGCGGGGAAGTCTGCTTCTCCCTCTGCCCCTCACCTTGCTCATGCTCTCTCTCTCTCTCTCTCATAAATAAAATTATTAAAAAAAAAAAAGAAATCCAGACAGACATGAAAATTCCAAAAATAGTCAACAAGCTTATATGAGCTTATATGAGCTAAAGAGAGGGGTAGGGATCTGAGGATAAGAAGGGGAGAAAGACCACTAGCAGGAAGGTGAAAGGAGGTATTTGGAAAACACAGGTGCCCTATAATGCAGATAAGTTTCTTAGGTAAAGAGGAATCTTTGTTAATAACTCTCTTCCTGGTAAAGCAGGCAGTCAAAAGGGAGGTAAGGAACTTCTGAACTGCTGGGATTTGACTGCTTTTAATTCAAATTAATCTCAAAGTCAATGTGGTCCATTTTGGGGCGGCCTTCCCTTGGCCCCTACAAAAATAAATCTGTCTTTGGAGCTATTGACATTAAATATAAAATTTGTATTCTACCTGAGTTTACTAGCCAAATAAGTTTATGTTATCTCTTCTAAGATTTATCCACAAAAAAAAAATAGCTTAGAATAATGACTGATTTTGTCTAATGTTTAATAAAGTTTTTGTAAGTAATCTAAACATAATTATTTTTTTTAAAGATTTTATTTATTTGACACAGTGACACAGCGAAAGAGGGAACACAAGCAGAGGGAGTGGGAGAGGGAGAAGCAGGCCTCCCGCCGAGCAGGGAGCCCGATGCGGGGCTCGATCCCAGGATCCTGGGATCATGACCTGAGCTGAAGGCAGACACTTAACGACTGAGTCACCCAGGTGCCCCTATTCTAAACATAATTATTAAAAACAAGTAGGTTAGGGGTGCCTGGGTGGTGCAGTTGGTTAAGTGGCCAACTCTTGGTTTCAGCTCAGGTTGTGATCTCAAGGGTCGTAAGATTGAGCTTCACATCAGGCTCTGTGCTCAGTGTGGAGTCTGCTTAAGTACTCTCTCCCTCTCCCTCTGCCTCTTCCCCCCAACTTGTATGTTCACTCTCTGTCTCTCTCTCTCAAATAAATAAATAAAGCTTAAAAAAATAAAAACAAGTAGGTTAAATAAAAAGTTTTAGGTAAATTTTCCAAATAGTGTAGGGGCCAAGGGCAGACCACCCCAAGATGGGCCACTTGGGCATGAAGATTATTTTGAGTTAAAAGCAGTCAAAACCCAGCAGATTCAGGAAAAGCTTTTTATCCCCCGCCCCCAACCTCAACTGCCTGCCTGTACTGGAAAAAGACCTACTAATAGAGATTCCTCTTTATCTAAGAAACTTATCTGCATAGCAGGGCAACCTTTGTTTCCAAACACCTCCTTTTACCTTCCTGCTAACAGTCTTCCTCCCCTTTGTATCCCCAGACTCCTACTCTTCTCTTTAGCTCAAGTTGTCATATCCTCATATTGCCTGACCTTAACATTTCATGTCTATGCCGAGTCTCTGCATGTAGGAAACTAAATTTGATTTTCTCCCATAAATCTGTCTCATGTCAATTTGATTCTTAGTCCAGCTAGAGGCCTTAAAGGGAAAATAAAATTTCTTCCTCCCCAACACAAGTTTTCCCCAATCTTTCCGGTAACTTAAAGAAGTTTTGCTAAGTTAAGTAATGAGTTGAGTTAAATTCATTAAATATCTAAATCATTTCCAAATAAGACAAAATATTAGAATACTAATTACTAAATATAAGTTTATCTACTTTGGCTTCTTATTACAGAGAAACTAAAAATATTTAGATATGCTAATGTTACATTAAAATAAATTAAAAAGGCATATGCTTCTAAAAATTTTTAAATGCATTCATAAATTTGCAATTTTAAAAAATGTTGGTATGACAGATGGTTCACAATTGCTTAGTGTTCACTAGAAACCAAGATCACTAAGGGTTAAAAATTCTGATATATAATTAAAACTACTAAAAATACTAAGAGAAACATCTTCATATGCCAGAAAATGACATATGAGACATGTAAATAATAATAATTTTGTCTTAAAATGAAGCTGGCTTAAAGTGAAAACTGAGGACAAAATGAGAATATGGAAAGAAAATAGAAATTTATTTAAAAATTAAAATTTTAATGTGTGGTCAAGCTGACTAAGATTAAAGTAAGTTTTAATATCCAAAGTAAGCTGGTGCAAATGTTAGCTAGGATGCAACTGGAAGTTACTCAAACCAGAGGGCTGAAAATTATTAGCAGAAAGGAGGAGGAGGAAGGGACAAAAGCAGGGAAACAATATGTTTTGTCCTGCAAAACCAGTAGTTCCCACCAAGGAGATGCAAAGTTGTTTCATTTGATAGTCCCTTGCTAGGTGTGTCTTGCCTGGTGGCCTCTTATGCAAGCCAGTTTGACCAGGTTTGGACCTGTGCAGAAGCCCCCCTGACTTGTCCTGAAGTTACCTTTAGCTCATTATAATACAAAGATCTCCTTCTATGGGTTGGGTTTCCTGCCGTTTTTTTGGACATATGATGTATGCACTAGCATGTTGACACGCTAGACTTGTACAACCGAGCCAAAGTGCCTAAGTGATAGAATATGTGTGAGTTCCTTAATGTACATGCAAGCTCCCTGCCCCTTAATACACTGAATAAAGCTTCCTGTGCTAACTCCACAGGAAGATAGTGCTTTGAGAGCTATCTCCCTGTCTCCTTATTTATAACAAGTAATAAATGTTCTTTGCTTCCAATACTTCCTTAGGTTGTGTTCAATTTAATGCATCCCAAGCAGCAAACTCCATTCAGTTACACAAAATTAAACTTTGGTCTTCTCTCTGTTCAGAGGACAAAGTTTTCTTGGACTTTGGTCTACTTTTGATAAGGTTACAAAAGTTTCTTGACCTTTTAAATACTAAGTTTTATAACGATCTATGATCCTATTTAGATAAGTGCTTTGAAACCTTTTCTGGTATTTTTGGCAAACTTCCCCAAATCAAATTCTAAAAAAAAAAAAGTCTTTTGAACCTGGGGTATTCCAAAAGATGTATTAAACTAATTAGGCTTATTTAATATGTAAATTACATGGAAAATATTGTCAAAGAAATACTATTAAGACTTTTTTAGATTATATTTATAAAATTATGGTACATGTAGATAAAGTCTATTCTGCTTCTGCAAAACCTGTCTTCTCATTGCCAGACTTTTGTTATCCTAATGTCATTGTGACATGGCTACAGTCGGTTTTGTGGGAAAAAAGTAATATAGACAAATAATGGTTGTAAATTCAGTAAACAGTCAGGGCCATGAGAAGTCCAAGATGGTCAGTTGGTTCTTTTTAGCTCCCTGACAAACCTCATTTATTGGTTTTCGCATTCCTTCACCGACCATAGTACATTTAAGATAACTCAAATTATGAATAGACATTGGTATAGAGAATTCTAAAAAATTTTAACACTGCAACTGAATTTAATTATACTGCCAATTAGTATGAATTATTAATATATTCTTGTTATTCTATATGTGTTTTCTGGATAGGTTAAAGTCACAAGGCTGATGCCCTCACAGTAAAAATAATAATACAAACTTGTTTCCCAATTGGGATGTACTTTCCACTATTCCCAGTGATCAAGGCATGCACTTCACTGGATAAATCATAGGACTCTTAACAGAAACCTTGTGAAATTCTTGAAATTCTACCAGTATGCAACCTTCTACTGATCCCTTGTTGTCTCTTGCTAGTATGACCAGCTACGATGTCTCTAAGGTTTTATGCTCAAGAAGCCTTACTGGATCTTAATTCAAAGGAACCTGTAAGTCAAAGTCTAGAGCCCAGTGACTGGTATTCTAAAGCATCATCAGAGATGCCATCAAAAGGAAGCTTACCAAGTGCTTCTGACCACTGATACTGCAGCAAAACTAAAAGATGCTAGAGACCTCCAAATCAAATTGATGAGGAAGAAGTAGCTGACATGGACGTAACCTGCTTCTGTCAAGACACCAGATCAAGACCTTATACTTTAAACATAAAAGCTTTTCTTTCTTTTTCTTCTGGGATCCCAGTTATTCTAATGTTGTTTCATCTTATGGTATTGCTTATCTCTCGAATTCTGCCCTCGTGAT
Organism: Phoca vitulina; assembly: GCF_004348235.1. Classification (NCBI taxonomy): domain Eukaryota; kingdom Metazoa; phylum Chordata; class Mammalia; order Carnivora; family Phocidae; genus Phoca; species Phoca vitulina. The sequence continues at coordinate 19,809,533 of NW_022589734.1, forward strand.
CCAGTAGTTGTTTATCTCTCTTTTTCTCAGCTTCTTTATTTTCCATCATTTGGTCTTCTATATCACTGATTCTCTCTTCTGCCTCATTTATCCTAGCAGTTAGCGCCCCCATTTTTGATTAACATAACAATAAAAAATTAAAAAAAAAAAAAGCTTTTCTCTTTCTTTTCCTTTCCTTTACTCTGACACTGGCCTAGAAGGATGGCTCCCTCATCTCCCAGGCCACTGCTTAGCAGGGGTAACCTCTTTTATTTCAGGCTGGGGAAAAAAATCTAACCATGCCTCTAACTTTTCACAAGCAAATAAGACATCTCATTGGTCACTCCCCTAAATTCACATTGTTGAATTAAAAAGGACACTTCTTTTGGCAGGTCCCTATTTCCCTGGTTAGGGATAAATGTAAATGAAGCTATGATAAAAAAAACTCCTTAATTCTTGGGGTACCTGGGTGGCTCAGTTCGTTGAGTGTTCGACTCTTGATTTTGGCTCAGGTCATGATCTCAGGGTCATAAGATCCAGTCCCATATTGGGCTCCACGCTCAGTGTGAAATCTGCTTGTCCCTCTCCCTCTGCTCCTCCCCCCCACTCAGTCTCTCTCAAATAAATAAATTAATTTTTAAAAACCTCCTTGATTCTTAAAATCATTACAAACTATAGCAATAGCAACCCAACAAAAATCCTTAGACTCTCTGGCCAAAGTTGTCCTTGGTAATAGAATATCTCTTGATTATCTTTTAGCTGAGCAAGGAGGTATCTGTTCTGTGTCCAACACCACGTGCTATGCCTAGATTAATGCTTCTGGGGAAGTTAAAATTCAATTACATAAGAACAAGCTGCTTGGCTTTAAACAGTGACTCCTTCCATGGGGCCTTTCTTTGACTTATTTGATTTTGAATGATTTAGGTCTTAAGGACCATGGCTCTAAAGTGCACTCCAAATATTAGGAATTATCCTGCTTATAGTAACCATAATAATCTCCCTGGTGCATTGTATTCTCTCAAAATCTTTAAGTGCATGTTTTGCAGCAACTAACCACCAAGCAAGTGATCTCCCCAACACTGGAACATCAAAGGAATGAAAAAAATAACCAATTTGAAGAATGTGAACCAGAAGCCGTGACCTACGAGTATCACAGAGGCTAAGTAAAAACGTTATGATCTGTACATACCACAGAAAGGAGCAACAAAAACTGAACTAGAGTAGGAGCTGAGAGTGGTTTTAATGCCTTAAGATTTGATCTTATCTCTCAGTTAAACTGAGAGTCTGATCAAAAGGAGGGAATTGTTAAAAAAAAAAAAAAAAGAAAACTATGGGCCCAAATTGGTGTCATTTAGACTGAATTCCCAAACTTGGACTTAATACCCAATGTAATTGCAGTTTCAGGCTCCTCAGAAATGTGGCCTTAACCGGTCAGTCAGGAAATTTGTCTTTCCATCAGCGCCAATGAGTCTGTCATCTGGGTCCTCTCCATCCCCCAAAGTAAGATGAGGTCATCTGCAAGATAAGACACTTTGCTTTTTCCCTAGCAAAAAGCCTCCTCTGGAACAATCCTTTTCTTGTACTAGTAATTTTCTTGCCCCTACCCCCATCTATAAGAACCTTCTGTTGTGTACAACTCTTTGGGGTGCCTCTCTACTTGCTAGATTGGGTGCTGCCTGATTCATGAATCATTTAATAAAGCCAATTAGATCTTCACATTTACTTGGTTGGATTTTGTTATTCAGCAGCTGTTAGACAAGACAGAACTGGAAAGAAAGAAGTAAAACTGTCTCTATTTGTAGATGACATAATATTTTATATAGAAAACCCTAAAGATGCCATCAAAAAACTGTTAGAACTAATAAATGAATTCAGTAACATTGCAGGATACAAAATTAACATTCAAAAATCAGTTGCATTTCTATACACTAACAATGAACTATTAGAAAGAGAAGTTAAGAAAAAAAATCTTATGATTGCACCAAAAAGAATAAAACAGGAATAAATTTAACCAAAGAGGTGAAAGACCTATACACAGAAAACTGTAGGACATTGATGAAAGAAATTGAAGAAGACACAAATAAATGGAAAGATATTCCATGCTTATGAATTAGAAGGATTAATATTGTTAAATTATGTCCATACTACTCCAAGCAATCTACAGATTCAATGCAATCCCTATCAAAATCCCAATGGCATTTTTCACAGATATAGAACAAACCATGTTAAAGTTTGCATGGAGCCACAAAAGACCCCGAACAGCCAAAGCAATCTTGAGAAAGAAGAACAAAGTTGGAGATGTCAAACATCACACTTCCTGATTTCAAACTATATTATGAAACTACAGTAATCAAAATACTATGGTATTACATGATTTCACTCATAAGTAGAACCTAAAAAAAAAAATGAAAAAAAAAAACCAAACAAACAAAACAGAAACAGGCCTGTTTCTTAAAAAGAAAACTGATGGGGGGCGCCTGGGTGGCTCAGTCGTTAGGCGTCTGCCTTCGGCTCAGGTCATGATCCCAGGGTCCTGGGATCGAACCCCGCATCGGGCTCCCTGCTCCGTGGGAAGCCTGCTTCTCCATCTCCCACTCCCCCTGCTTGTGTTGCCTCTCTCACTGTGTCTCTTTCTGTCAAATAAATAAATAAAATCTTTAAAAAAAAAAAAAAGAAAGAAAACTGATGGTTGCTGGAGGGGAGGTGTGGGAAGATGGGTAAAATGGGTGAAAAGGGGTGGGAGGCACAGGCCTCCAGTTATGGAATGAATAAGTCATGGGAATAAAAGGTACAGCATAGGGAATATAGTCAATGGTATTGTGATAGTGTTGTATGGTGACAGATGGGAGCTACACTTGTGGTGAGCATAGCATAATGTATAAACTTGATGAATCACTATGTTATACACCTGGAACTAACGTAATATTGTGAGTCAACTATACTCAAAAAAATTAGAAAATAAAATAAAGTAAAAAAGAATAACAATACATTTTCTATGAGACTTTAGAAAACAGTATGGTATTGGCATAAAATAGAAACATAAATCAATGGAACAGAATCAGAAGCCCATAAATAAATCCATGTACATATGGTCAATTAATCTATGACAAAGGAGACAAGAATATACAATGGGGAAATGATAGCCTCTTCAATAAATGTTGGTGGGAAGACTGGACAGCCACATGAAGAGGATAAAACTGGACTGCTTACACTACACACAAAAATTAACTCAAAATTGATTAAAGATTTGAGCATGAGATGTGAAACCATAAAACTCCTAGAAAAAAATATAGCCAATAAGCTCCTTGACATTGTTTTTGGTGATGATATTTTGGATTTGGGACCAAAGCAAAGGCAACAAAAGCAAAAACAAAAACAGGTGGGAATACATCAAACTAAAAAGTGCCCAGCAAAGGAAATCATCAATAAAATGAAAAGTTAGCTTATGAGATAGCAGAAGATATTTGCAAGTCATATTATCTGTTAATGTCCAAAATATATAAAGAATTCACAGAACTCAACAGCAAAAAAATAATCTGTGGGGTGCCTGGGTGGCTCAGTCGGTTAAGCGTCTGCCTTCCGCTCAGGTCATGATCCCAGGGTCCTGGGATGGAGCCCATGTTGGGCTCCCTGCTTGTCGGAGAGCCTGCTTCTCCCTCTCCCTCTGCCTGCCGCTCTGCCTACTTGTGCTCTCTATCTCTCTGTCAAGTAAAAATCTTTTTAAAAAAATTAAATAATCTGTTTTAAAAATGGGCAGAGGATATGAATAAACATTTTTCCAAAGAAGACATATAGATGGCCAACAGGTACATGCAAAGATGATCAATATCACTAATCATCAGAGAAATACAAATCAAAACCACAATGAGATATCACTCTACACCAGTTAAAATGGCTACTATCAGACAAGAAATAACAAATGTTGGCTAAGATGTGGAGAAAAAGAAACTTTAGTGCACTGCTGATGGGCATGTGAATTGGTTTAGCCACTGTGGAAAACAGTATGGAGGTTTCTCACAAAATTAAAAATAGAACTCCCATATAATCCAGTGATTTCACTTCTGGGTATTTACCAGAAGAAAAAACACTAACTAGAACCCGCACCCCCATGTTTATTGCAGAAATATTCACAATAGCCAAGATATGGAAGCAACCTAATTGTCCACTGATGGATGAATGGATAAAGATGTGGTTATATATCTGCAATGGAATATTATTCACCCACAAAAAAGAAAAAAGTCTTGCCATTTGAAACAATATGGATGGAACTTGAGGGCATCATGCTAAGTGAAATAAGTCAGAGAGAGAAAAATAAATACCATATGATTTCATTTATATGTAGAATCTAAAAAAAGAAAAACAAAAACAAAACTCAAAGTTATAGATACAGAGGAGAGGGGGAGTCACCAAATGGGTGAAGGGAATCAAAAAGTACAAACTTTCAGTTCTAAAATAAGTCATGAGGATATAATATACATACAGCATGGAGACTATAGTTAATAATACTGTATTGTATACTTGAAAGTTTCTAGGAGAGTAGATTTTAAAGTTCTCATCACACACACACAAAAGATAACAAATATTTAGTACCTACCACAATGAATATGAAGAGGTTGAAATTTCATCAAGCAGATCTTAGGGATGCATAGAGTTCTAGGGAGTGTAGTCTTTTTCTTGTCTCATCAGAAACACATCAGAAAATATCTTTGAAGTGTAAAGCATTGTTCAAGTGTCCCTTAGAATTCTAATTCCATTTACCACATCCCATGCAGTATCCCTTACTTCTATTAAAAAGTATTCATTGTTTATCTGAAATTCAACTTTATTTTTTTAATTATAATTTTTTTATTATGTTATGTTAGTCACCATACAGTACGTCATTAGTTTTTGATATAGTGTTCCATGATTCATTGTTTGCATATAATACCCAGTGCTCCATGCAATATGTGCCCTCCTTAATACAAATTGAACTTTAAACCGGATGTCCAGTATTTCTTCTGGCAGTCATTTTATGTGCATGCAGATTTGGGAAATTCTGAGTTAAATAAAGTAACACAAACATCTTTAATGCTGGTCTTCATGGAGCCACTAGTAAGTTCTGGTATATAAAATTTCTCCAGGAGGAAAATGAAGATGCAGTTTTTCTCAAACTTATTTGAACAAAAATGTTTACACTTGATCTTAGCCAAAAGGCCGAGAAGCGATGAACAAAAATGTTTAAATGAGCGTCCCCAAAAAGCTACTCTGAAGGACAATTGCTCAATTTTCTCTGTAGATTCAGTGCCTCATTCACTAAGTATTTCTACAATTTCTTATTAGATTCTGATCAAATCAGTTCCCCATGTAATATCATTACATCATTTCTTCCATGAGAAAGTCTGAAATCCCTAGCATGAAACATGGCACCTTCCCAGCATCATTCTCAGGTTCTCCTCCTGCATGATCCTACCTGTGCGTCTCATTGAGCTCCCCTCCAGCTTCTGAACATCTCCACACTCTTTCAAACCACTGTGGTCTTTGCACGATTTCCTTTTCTGGGACTGCCCTTCTCTAGCCCCCAACTTCTCAGTGAATCCCTTAAGACTCATGAATGAGGATGTTCCTGACTCTCCACTATACAGTGAGTCATTCCTTGCTTCCCCTTCTCACAACAATTGTCTATTAGTCCTTACTCGCTGTATTATTCATTTACAGGTCTGTCTCCCCCAGTAGTACAGCCAACTTTGCAAGGACAAAGCTTTATGTTATTCATCTTTGAGTCTTCAGCTCCTACCATGGTATTCGACATATAGCAGATGCTCAACAAATGACTGATGAATTAGTGAATGGCTAGTGAATGTGATTTTTAAAAAGAAGATTCAGGGTGTGGTCCCTTCTCCTTTTTCTTCAATCATCTCTCTTCTGATTCTGCAGAAGACAGAGCATGTCATCCAAGAAAATAACTATTTAACAAATAGGTACCATTTTATAGAAATTGACTCAGCATTCTAATACTCTCTCTGAAAAGAATGAGAGGCAATATATTTAGGTAAATGTCTGTAAACATAGTATAGTATCTATCTGTGGATCCTTGCCCTCCTAATGATTCTGATTATGATAAATTATTCAAATCATGTCTTTCTTTAGTTACATGGTAACATATTCAAAGAATTTGACTGACATCTAACCTATCTTCCATTCATGAGGTAGGATTATTCTCACCTTAAGAAGCCAGAAAAGTACAGGGCACCTGGCTGGCTCAGTCAGTAGGACATGCAACTCTTGATCTTGGGGTTTTAGGTTTAAGCCCCACATTGGGTGTAGAGTTTACTTAAAAAAAATAAATTTTTTTTTATTTCCTAACTGTTTTAACTGCCTTCAGCAACTAATTAGAGACCCTAAATGCTATGAGAGATTCATCTGATTCAGATATCTCCCATTAAAAGC
>NW_022589734.1:19815947-19969678 GCF_004348235.1 Phoca vitulina
AAATGCTATGAGAGATTCATCTGATTCAGATATCTCCCATTAAAAGCATGAAGAATTATTTCAAAACTCAGGACTGTATAAATGCAACAAAAAGATTAGTTGAGAATAATGAATCCGTGCTATAGAATTCATTAATTACAGACATACAGAAAGATAGAGTCAAGTATATAGAATCCCTTCCCAACTGGAATTTGCTCTCACACAAAATTTTAATGCATGGAGATTTACTTAGGAATGTATTTTCAACAACTAATTTTATTTCAATATTAAAATGTGTATTAAAAGTTGTGATTCCTGATATGAGGAATTCTTAATCTCAGGAAACAAACAGGGTTGCTGGAGGGGTGGGGGGTGGGGGGGATGGGGTGGCTGGGTGATAGACATTGGGGAGGGTATGTGCTATGGTGAGTGCTGTGAATTGTGTAAGACTGTTGAATCACAGACCTGTACCTCTGAAATAAATAATACATTATATGTTAAAAAAAAGAAGAAGATAGTAGGAAGAGAAAAATGAAGGGGGGGAATCGGAGGGGGAGACGAACCATGAGAGACTATGGACTCTGAGAAACAAACTGAGGGTTCTAGAGGGGAGGGGGGTGGGGGGATGGGTTAGCCTGGTGATGGGTATTAAAGAGGGCACGTATTGAATGGAGCACTGGGTGTTATATGCAAACAGTGAATCATGGAACTCTACATCAAAAACTAATGATGTAATGTATGGTGATTAACATAACATAATAAAAAAAATCTACTGTATTATTTTTTGTTGTAACTGTTCTTTTGATGTTATACAGAATAAATTTAATTCTAACTGAAAAAAAATAAAAGTGATTCCCTCTATCAAGAAATCTTAGAAAGAGAGAATTAAAGGCAGAGAAAAGAAAAAGGAAGTAAAAGAAGTGATATCAAGCACAGGAACTGGTATATAGTAGAATCACAAACAGTATTTGCTGAGTTGAGTTGAACCAAGATTTGAGGAACATAAAGATCTGTGTAATGAAGCAAAGAAAAGCATTTATTTTTTTAAAAATGAAAAGGCTAAAGGGAAGTAAACATGCTATTAGGCTTTAGAAATGCATTATTAGGAATGAGAAGTCCATGATGACAAATTGATCGACATGAAGCTACCAAGGGCAGGAGAAGCCATTGTTGCAAAGTGGTGGGAGGCTGCTCAGAAATATGGAACTGACCAGGTCAAATAAGCTAAGCAAAAGTCACACAACTTTGCCTAGTGTGGGCTTTCAAGTGAGGCTTTATCTCTGAGCCCTTATAAGGACTCTACAGTAAAAGTTTATTTATTTGAGATAAGCTGTTTGAGGAATGAGGAAGACACTCTCTCAGGGGTGGAAGCTTGGAAAGATATAGAGCAGCCTCAGAGCCCCACTGAGCATCTTCTAAGTGAGAAAAAGATGAGAAACGGAAAGTAGCTTCACAGACCTCGTGGTCCATAAAGGGCATGAAGATATCATGAAAAGTGTCCTTATATACTAGGTTGTCTTTGAGGTTTTATTCCAGTGAACTATATGTTAGTAATAATGACAACTAAGCATTCGTATTCTGGGTTTGTTCTAAGGGCTTTACGTATCAGTCATATACTCCTATTAACAAACCCATAGAGTTGGTACTCTTATTATTTTCATTTCATAAACAAGGAAACTGAAATACAGAAAGATTGCTTGGCCAGTAAGTGGTAGAGTAGCCATTTGAACATAGTCTGTCTACATGTGGACACTCACATACTCCAGGGTGGGGTTCTTATAGTAAATATCCATCCCTCCTCCTCAGTGAGGTATTAGCAAGGAATGAAAGTGGTATGATTATGGGGGACCCGACGTAAGGGCTGTCCAATGCAAACAAATGTATCAGTGGTCATGTCTGTGCTAAGCCACCATCTGGTACAGAAGTTTCTCACTCTTGCCCAAAGAAGGGAACATGATCCAAGTTGGGTCAATGGAGAGCCCACTTCCCAACCACAGTGACAGTCCAGGAGGTGAGCATCAGAATCCCATCTGGACCATCTGAGCTCTTTCCTAGGATCTTCCCAACTGAAATCATTTGGGATGTTGTGTTGACAAGAGATGGGCTGGGACTGACAAAGGCAGGAGCTGGGAGATCAGGTGGAGGACAGACATAATCCAGGCACAAGATAGAAGTCATTTTGAAGATCTTGAGTAGTCAGATTTTGGTTATATTGTGAAGGTAGAGCCCATGAAATGGGTTGATGGAGGAGAAAATAATGCATGCATTATTATTTTTTTTTAAGATTTTATTTATGTATTCCAGAAAGAGAGAGAGAATGGAGGAAGGGGCTGAGGGAGGGGGAGAGAGAGAGAATCCCAAGCAGACTCCCTGCTGAGCACAGGTCCCACACAGGGCTCAATCCCTGGACCCCAAGATCATGACCTGAGCTGAAGCCAAGAGTTGGGTACTTAACCTACTGAGCCACCCAGGAACCCCCATGCATGCATTATTCTATTAAGATAATAATTACTGTGGGGGAGGTTTACAGCATACAGAAGAACCATAAGAGAATTTGTGCCTAGATCTGGTTAACATGTTAAGTTCTCCACTGAAATATAAACTCTATTCAGCACTGTGTCCTAAGCTTCTAGGAAATGGCCTAGTGTATAAAACGTGCTCAATATAGGGGCACCTGGGTGGCTCAGTCGTTAAGCGTCTGCCTTCGGCTCAGGTCATGATCCCAGCGTCCTGGGATCGAGCCCCGCATCAGGCTCCCTGCTCCGCAGGAAGCCTGCTTCTCTCTCTCCCGCTCCCCCTGCTTGTGTTTCCTCTCTCGCTGTGTCTCTCCCTGTCAAATAAATAAATAAAATCTTTAAAAAAAAAAAAAAAAAAAACGTGCTCAATATAAATGTATATTGAATTGAATTCATTTGAGGAAGTTAGTAAAGGCTTCACAGAAGAGAACGTTTTTGAGCTGAGACTCAAAGGGTAAAAGAGTTTTCAAGGTGACAAATGGGCCATGGGCTAAGTTTATTAACCATCCTGACACCTCTCCCCACCCCCAAAATAAAATGCTCTCTCCTTACATAGTAAAAACTTGGAGAAGGGTCAGAGGATTTAAATCACAGATCTCTAAAAATGAAGATCTGTACATCAATAAGCATCCAAGAAAGTGCTAAGAGAATATAGGAGAATATATTTTTGACTTCAGGGTTAGGAAGAAGTCCATAAACAAAACCCAAAAGCATAACCATAAAGAAAAAAACAGATTCATCTCATGGGTATATGAATCAAAATGGCATGACACAGAATGGGAAGATATTTAGACTCTAACTGAAAACGGATATATAAAGATGTCTAATAAGTCATTGAGGAAAAAAACAACTTTTTATATATATATAAAATGAGCAAAGGATATGCACTGTTAATATCCAAGAAAAGAATTCTAAATACAAAAAAATTAGGAATAAATGCTCGATTATTGGTAATCAGACAGATGCAAAATTATACAATAAGCAGATGCCATTTCTTATCCATCAGATAGACAAAAATTAGTTTGGTGGTACCAAGTTTTGGCAACAATGTTCTGATAATGTGCCACAGGCATTCTGGAGTCCAATTTGGCAATCTCTCATAAAGCTAAACATGTCATCCCTGCACTCCAACAATCTTGCTCTTAGTCATATAACCTAGAGAAATTCCACAAATATTTGCACAAGGAGACAAGACCCATAATGTTTACAATAGGATTAAGAAAAAAATGAATTTGAAATACCCAAAATATCCAATAGTTAAATGTATAAATAAACTGTAGAGTTCCTATTTACAGGACTGTAGCTGCCTAGATATTCTAAAAAGTCATCTTGCTGAAAAATGCCCAGATACTAGATTAATTATCAAAAATACTTTTTCGATGCATTGCTAAATTGTGAAACATAAATCCCCAGGGCACTCCCTATCCAAGGAAATAAAATGAAGTTTCTGAACCTGGAGTGGTATGAGAATACAGAAGCTGGGGCTTCCCTGGGGGCAAATGCTAATTCCAGAAATGTAAAGCTTTGAGGATCAACAGCCAGCTGCCGGGGGACCAGGATACTAGGCTATGGTCTCTCAAAAGGTAGCTTGAAGAGTTCTGAACCTGGGACCCTACATGCAAATAAATGTGGGACTTTGAATGGTCCTTGCTCTCTGTGAAAGAGTAGACCAGAAGAAACACTCTCTGCTTATAGCAAGGCAAGTCAACAAGAAAATCTATTTACTAAGGAAAAAAAAAAAAAACCAACTCCCATGAGAATTTGTATTACTATCTACATGTAGATCTGGGCTTTCAATTTAAATATTTGTGCAGATGCTAAATCACAAGTTGAGGAATTCAATTAAATGGTCCCAGGTTATTAGTACCACCCAAAATCAAGCTAAACAGATGCAAGTCCTCTTTGGAGGAAAACATCCTCCTATCAGGCTTCCCCAAATTCCCACAGATTAAGTTCTGCCAAATATGAGTTCACAATCAAAATGCATGAGACACTTGAAGGAGGAAACCCCACAGACAAAAGACTTGGTAGAAACAACAAACAAAAGGCATAGAGCTCCCAATGGTTTCAGAGGTTGGAATTATGAGATATTGTATTATCTGAGTATAAAATAACTGCACACAATGTTTAAAGATGTAAAAGTTGGAATTTTAAAATGTGGAAGGAACAAGGACAATTAAACATGCCTAGGAAGATTTGAAAAAGAACCTCACAGAAATTCTAGAAAAGAGTAGATTAATCATTGAAAGGAGAAACTGAGTAGACATTTAAATAGCAGATAAAGTATAGACAAAAAGACAATTAGCTGGTAGATAGAGCTGAAGAAATTGCCCATAATTTAGTACAGAGTAAAAAGCAGTTGAAAAATATGCAAGGTTAAGAGACATGTATTTTAGAGTAAAAGAGCCTACAGTACGTGTAATGAGAGTTCTGCAGAAGAGAGTAGAAATGATAATCTTGTCTCGAAGACAAAATAGCTAAGAATTTCCTATAAATGATAACAGGTATATATTCTCATATTTGGGGAGGGGAAAAAAACAACCCTTGGACACAGGGTAGTAAGACTTTAGAAAATCAAAGATAGGAAAGATCAAAAAGCACTCATTGCCAGAGGGAATGCAAACTGGTACAGCCACTTTAGGAAACAGTTTGGCACTTTCTTATAGTTAAACATACACTTACTATAACAGCAGCAATCCCTTTCCTAGCTATTTATTCAAGAGAAATTAAGATATGTTCTACAAAGGCCCTATATGTAAATATGTATAGCAGTTTTATAATCACCAAAACTGGAAACAGTCTAAAAAGTCTTTCGTCAAGTGAACAGATACTGAACTTGTGGTATACCCACACAATCAAATACTATTGCACAATAAAAAGGAACAAACTAAAAATACAACAACATGGATAAATCTTAAAACATTATGCTAAATGAAAGAAACAAGACTGAAGGACTACATACAGTATGATTCCACTTATATGATATCCAGGAAAGAGCAAAACTATAGGGACAGATCAGTGTTTGCAGGGACTGTGAATGATGGGAAGAAATTTGATTACAAAGGGGGACTAGGGAACTCTTGGGGATGATGAAAATATTCTATATCTAGATTGTGGTAATGATTCATGAGTTGTACATATTTGCCAAAATCATAGAATTTTAAATATATTGCATTTATATTATATTATGTTAAACACAACTTTATTTTTTTTAAATGTTTATAGAAGGTGGGGAAAACATCCAGAGATAAAAGACAGATCACTGTAAAGGAATTAAAATTATACCGACAGCAGACTTCTCAACAACAGGAAAGTCCAGAAGACAGTGGAAAAATATATGCTGAGAGAAACTATCAACCTAGAATTATGTATCACTCCCTCAAAAAATATATATCATTCACAACTGAGGGTAAAATAATTTTCAGATTAAAAGAGAACTAGAAGGAATTAACCTTTAGTGGGCATTGAGAGGGACACGTGAGGAACTCTGCAGACCCACTCCCCAGCCAGCAAAACTGGATAGACAGTTAAAAAAAAAAACAACAACTAACCATCTAAAGTCTCTAAAAATGGACCCAAGGATGTACAGCAAACAAAGAAGCATTTACTCAAGAAAATCTACTAAAATTCAGTAGGAACAGTGAGAGTCTGTGTTATTTGGACACAGCCTCCTTACCTATCCCAACTCAGCAAGATGGAAACTCCACTCCAGACTGGTGCCACCAAGAATGTGGGGCTCACCCTTGCCCCAGCTCCCAGGCAGAAATCTATCCTCCCAGCAGAAACCGGATGTCAGCATTTTTCCTGCTGCCCCCAGCTACCTGTTACTGAGGCAAAGTTCTAGACAAGAATGGCTGAGAGGTGAGGCTCTCTTCTACCCAAACCCCATCTGTGGGGTGGAGGCTCTCCCTTCCGTATGGTGCTGCTGATAATACTGCGACCCTGGTTGCCCTTGACTCAGCTCTCAGAGCAGCAATTCCATGCTAGGACAAGCTACAAACACTTGGGGCTACTGCCCCCCCTCTACCACCAAGAATTCAGCTCTCAAATTGAGGGTGTCATGCAGAGAGAGGTATGCCGTTGCCCCCCCTTTTATCCAGAGCCAGGCTCAGAGATTTGCAGAGAAGCAGGCCATAACACACATAGCTCCTAATCTCTTCCTAAAGGTACTGACTTCATTTGCAACAGTGTGGAGAAGTTCAAGCCTACAGGAACTTGCAAAAACAGGGGGGGGGTTGTGTTGATATGCAACTGGGAGGTGAGTGGCATATAGGCTAAACTGTAGTCTGAGTGGTTTACCTGAGAGAACTGAAGAAAGAGGCAGGTGGGAGGAGCCTTCCTGGATCTAGAAAAAGTTTCAAGCACTGATTTAGGAACTATCTTTTCAAAGGAACCCACATTTAATTTGTTTGGTCTATGGAGCAATTTATGTCCCAGGGCACTGGAAGGGAAATTAGAGCAATCAGCCAGCAATTAATAGAACTTAACAACGAGTTGTCAGAGAGAGACAGTCGCAGAGGGCCCACACCACTGTCACCCCAAAATCTATGGGATGTAGCAAAAGTAGTTTTAATAGGGAAGTTCAGAGTAATTTAGGCCTATCTTGAGAAACAAGAAAATTCTCAGATAAACAATCTAATTGTATACCTTAAGGAAGTAGAAAAAGAGAACAAAGCCCAAAGTTAGTAGAAGAAAGGAAATAATAAAGACCAGAGCATAGATAAATGAAACAGAGACTAAAAAAAAAATACAAAAAGATCAGTGATGCCAAGAGCTGATTCTTGGAAAAGATAACAAAGTCAATAAACCTCTATCCAGACTCATCAAGAAAGAAAGAGAGAAGATCAAATAAGTAAAATGAGAAATGAAAGAGGAGAAGTTACAACTGACACTACAGAAATAAAAAGGATCATAAGAGACTAGTACAAACAACTATATGCCAACAAATCAACATTAAAGAACTATTAGAACTAATAAATGAATTAAGTGAAGTCACAGGACACAAAATTAATATACAGAAATTGATTGTGTTTCTACACACCAATAATGAGCTATCAGAAAGAGAAATTAAGAAAAGGATCCCATTCACAATTGCATCAAAAATATTAAAATACCTAGAAATAAATTTAACCAAGGAAGTGAAAGACCTGTACTCTGAAAACTCTAAGATATTAATGAAAGAAATTGAAGAAGATACAAATAGATAGAAAGATACTCCATGCTCATGAATTGGAAGAATTAATATTGCTAAAATGCCCATACTACCCAAAACAACTTAGAGATCCAAGGGACTCTCCATTAAAATGCAAATGACATTCTTCACAGAACTAAAAGAAAGAATCCGAAAATTTTTATGGAACCACAAAAGACACTGAATAGCCAAAGCAATCTTGAGAAAGAAGAACAAAGCTGGATGTATCATAATCCCTGATTTCAAACTGTATTACAAAGCTATACTAATCAAAACAGACACATAGATCAATAGAATAGAGTATAAAGCCCAGAAATAAACCTATGCGTATACACTCAAATAATCTATGACAAAGCAGGCAAGAATATACAAAGGGGGAAGACAGTTTCTTCAATAAATGTTGGTGGGGAAACTGGACAGCCACATGCAAAAGAATGAAACAGAACCATTTACACCATACACAAAAATAAATTCAAAATGGATTAAAGACTTGAATGTAAGACCTGAAATATAAAACTCCTAGTAGAAGAAAACATCAGCAGTAAGCATTCTGACATCAGTCTTAGTAATATTTTTTTAAACCAGTCTCCTAGGCAAGGGTAAGACAAGCTAAAATAAACAAATGTGACTATAGCAAACTGAAAAGTTTTTACACAGAGAAGGAAACAATCAACAAAACAAAAAGGCAACCTGTTGAATGGGAAAAGATAATTGCAAATCATACATCCAATAAGGGGTTAATATCCAAAGTACATAAAGAATTCACATAACCTAATAAAAAAACAAACAACCCAATTAGAAAATGGACAGAGGACTTAAATAGACATTTTTCCAAAGAAGATACACAGATGGACAACAGAAACATAAAAAGATGCTCACAATTAGGGAAATGCAAATTAAAACCACAATGAGATATTAGTTCACACCTGTCAGAATGGCTATTATGAAAAAGACAAAAAATGAGCATCAGTGAGCGTATGGAGCTAAGAGACCCCTTGTGCAGTGTGGGTGGGAATGGAAATTGGTGCAGCCACTATGGAAAACAGCATGGAGGTTCCTCAAAAAATTAAAAATAGAACTATCACATGATCCACCAATTCCACTTCTAAGTATTTATCCAAAGAAAATATAAACACAAATTCAAAGAGATACATGCACCCCCATGTTCAATGCAGCATTATTTACAATAGCCAAAATATGGAAGCAACCTAAGTGTCCATCATAGAGAGATAAAGATGATCAATAGATAAAGAAGATTTTGTATATACATACAATGGAATATTACTCAGCCATAAAGTAGAATGAAATCTTGTCATTTGCAACAACATGGATGGACCTAAGGGTATTATGCTAAGTGAAGTAAAGCAGAGAAAGATGAATATTGTGTGTGGGATCTAAAAAACAAAGCAAACAAAACAGAACAGAAACAGACTCATAGATCCAGGAAACAAACCCTTGGCTACCAGAGTGGGGAGGTGTTGGGGGGTGAGCAAAATGGGTGAAGAGGGTTAAGAGGTACAAACTTCCAGTTGTAAAATAAATAAGTCATAGGGATGGAAAGCATAGCATAGGGAATATAGTCAGTAATATTGTGATAACTTTGTATGGTGACAGATGGTAATAAAACTTATTGGGATCATTTCATAATGCATAAAATATTGAGTCACTGTGATGTACACCCAAAATGAATGGGGTATTGTATGTCAATTATACTTCAGTTAAAATAAAATAATCTTATATTTGGCAAAGTTGTCATTCAAAGTGAAGGCTAAATAAAGACATTCCCAGATAAACAAAAAATGAGAATATTTGTTGACAACAGACCTGCTTTGCAAGAAGTACTAACGGAAATTTTTCAGGCTGGAAGGAAGTGATTCCAGATGATAATCTGAATCAATGTGAAAAACAAGGAGCACTGAGAAAGCTAATTATGTAATTACAAAAGATACTGATAAATGTATTTTTTCTTTTTATAAACAACTGATTTATAAAGCAATCATCTAAAACAATATTTATATAATGTATTGTTGGGTCTATAACATATGTAAATGTAATATACTTACCAATAAGAGCACAAAAAAAGTGAGTGGGAGCAAAGCTGTACTGGACTAAGAAAATGATTGCAGATGGTAACTCCACAAGAACAAATGGAGAGAACCAGGAACCAGAAATCAGAACTGCTTATGAAAGTACAACAAATGTTAAATAAGCTTAGCATACCAAAAGCTATAGATATATACTTGCTCTCTTTGTTACTCTCAGCTTTCTTAAAAGACATAAAATATATTATATTATATAATTTGATATTTATTACATAAAATATTATATATTATATAATGTAATAATTATAACAATGTATTCTTGGCTTTATAACATTTATAGATGTAATATGTATAACAATAATACCACAAAAAAAGGAGGAAAAGAGAACAGAGCTAAAGAGGATTAATGTTTCTATATCTCACTGGAATTAAGTCATGTAAATCTGAAGCTGATTCTGATAAGGTCAGAAGTATATGGCAAGCTCTGGAGGAACCAAAACAATAATAATAATAATAACAAAAGACAATAAAATGGAAAAAAGCAAAGGCAATTCAATGGAGAAAGGATAGTCTTTTCAACAAACGGTGTTGAAACAACTGGACATCCACAAACAAACAAACAAAAGAATCTAGACACAGACTTTGCACCTGTTACAGAAATTTACTCAAAATGGATCACAGACCTAAAGAGTAAAATGCAACTATTAAACTTCTAGAAGATAACAAAGGAGAAAATCTGGATGACCTTA
This sequence comes from Phoca vitulina, assembly GCF_004348235.1. NCBI lineage: Eukaryota > Metazoa > Chordata > Mammalia > Carnivora > Phocidae > Phoca > Phoca vitulina. The sequence goes on from NW_022589734.1 coordinate 19,826,425, forward strand.
CATTTGGTGATGACTTTTTAGGTATATCAAAAAGATGACCTATGAAAGAAAAAGTTAGTAAGTTGGGTCACAGGAGAAATCAAAAGGGATGGAAGATGGAGATGAATGGAAATGAAGACACAGCAGACCAAAACCTAGGGGATGCTGCTAAAGCAGTGCTTAGAGGGAAATTTATTATTGCAAATGTGTATATTAAAAAAGAACAAAGATCTTAAATCAATGATCTAACTTTCCACCTTAAGACGCTAGAATAAGAATAGAAAACTAAACCTAAAATAAATAGGAGGGAAAAATAATAATAATTAGAGAAGAAATTAAAGAAACAGTTAACAGAGAAACTATAGGGGAAAAAAGCAATGGAATCAAAAGGTGGTTTTTTAAAAAGATCAACAAAATTGACAAACATTAAGCTATGCTGACAAAGGCAAAAAGAAGGAAGAATCAAAATAGCAGAATCTGAAATGAAAAAGGGAAACTACTACCAATCTTACAGAAATAAAAAAGAATTATAAAGAAATACTATGACCAACTGTATGCCAATAAATTAGATAACTTAGATGAAATGGACAAATTCATAGCAAGACACAAACTACTAAAACTGACTTGAGAAGAAATAGACAGGGGCGCCTGGGTGGCTCAGGCAGTTAAGCATCTGCCTTCAGCTGAAGTCATGATCTCAGGGTCCTGGGATTGAGTCCTGCACCTGCCTCTCCCTCTGCCCTTCCCCCAGCTTGTGCGCACTCTCTCTCTTTCTCAAATAAATAAATAAAATCTTTAAAAAGAAGAAGAAATAGACAATCTGAATAGACACATAACAAATGAAGAGATTGAATTTATAATCAAAACACTATCAACATACACAAAAAAAGCCCAGGCTCAAATGGTTTCACCAACTAAATCCATCAAACATTTAAAGAATTAATACCAATTCTTCACATTCTTAAAAAAAAAAAGAAGAGAGAAAGAAAGAAAGAAAGAAGAAAGAAAGAAAGAGAAAAAAAAAGGAGGGAACATTTCCCAATTCATTCTATGAATCCATTATTAACCTGATACCAAAACCAGACAAAACATCACAAAGAAAGAAAACTAAAGACCACAGTGATGTCATGAATATGAATGTAAATATCCTCAATAAAATACTAGCAAGCTGGATCCAGCAATATACAAAAAGAGTGATACACCATGGTCACATAGGATTTTCCTAGGAATATAAGGTTGATTTAACATCTAAAAATCAATTAATGTAATACATCATATCAGTTGAATAAAAAGAACCACAAGATCATCTTAATAGATGCAGGAAAAGCATATGACAAAATTCAAACACTATATCAGAATTTTTTAAAAACTCAATAAACTAGGAAGAGAAGAGAATTTCCTCAACCTGTTAAAGGGCATCTATGAAAAACTCACAGCTATAATTATACTTAATAACGAAAAATTAGAATTTCCTCTCAAAATCAGAAACAAGACAAGGATGCCTGTCCTCACCACTTCTATGCAACATTGTACTGGAAGTTCTAGTGAGGACAATTAGGCAAGAAAATGAAAAGGCAGGGGCGCCTGGGTGGCTCAGTCATTAAGCGTCTGCCTTTGGCTCAGGTCATGATCCCAGGGTCCTGGGATCGAGCCCCGCGTCGGGCTCTCTGCTCTGCGGGAAGCCTGCTTCTCCCTCTCCCACTCCCCTTGCTTGTGTTCCCTCTCTTGCTGTGTCTCTCTCTGTCAAATAAATAAATAAAATCTTTAAAAAAAAAAAAAAAAGAAAATGAAAAGGCATCCAGATTTGAAAGGAAGAAATAAAACTATCTCTTTTTGAAAATGGCATGATCTTATATATATAAAATCCTAATGATTCCACTAATAAATTATTAGAACCTAATAAATAAGTTCAGTAATGTGCACAATTCATGATCAATATAAAAGATCAATTTTATGTCTATGTTCCTGCAATGAATAATCTGAAATTTTAATTAAGAAAACAATTCCAGTTATAATAGCATCAAAACGAATAAAACACTCAGGAATAAATACAACAAAAGAAGTGCAATACTATACTCTGAAAACTACAAAATATTGTTGAAAAAATTTTTAAAGATCTAAATAAATGGAAGAACACTTGACGTTCATGGATCAAAAGACATAATATTGTTAAGATGGCAATACTCCTCAAATTGATCTACAGATTCAATGTAATCTCTAACAGAATTCCATCTGACTTGAATTCCTAAGTCAATCCTAAAATTTATATGGAACTGTAAGTCACCCAGAATAGCCAAAACAATCTTGAAAAGAACAACAATGTTGGAAGACTCACACTTCCTGATTTCATAACTTAATACAAAGCAATGATAATCAATACAATTCTTACAGCATAAAAATAGACATATAGATCAACAGAATAGAATTGAGAGTTCAGAAATAAAACCATGTGTCTATGGCCAAATGATTTTCAACAATGGCACCAAGACCATTCAATGGGGAAAGAATAGGTCTTTTAAACAAATGATGCTATGACTACTGGAAAACTACATGCAAAGAAATGAAGTTGAACCTTTATCTCACAACATACATAAAAATTAACTCAAAATGAAGGGCAGACCTAAATGTAAGAGCTATGACTGTAAAATTCTTAGAAAAAAATATAAGAGTAAGTCTTCATAACCTTGGATTTGTCAATGGATTCTTAGATATGACACCAAAAGCATGAGCAACAAAGAAAAAAATAGATAAATTTGAGTTCATAAAAATTAAAAACATTTGTGCTTCAGAGAACACGTGTTATCACAAAACTAATAAACAACCCACAGATGGTAAAAAATATTTGAAAATCATATTATCTGATAAGGGTCATTTATCTACACTATATAAAGAGCACATACAACTCAACAATAAGAAAGCAAATAAGCCAATTTAAAAATTGGGTGAAGGATCTGAATAGACATTTCTCCAAGGAAGATATACACATGGCCAATAAGTTCATGAAGAGAGGCTTAACATCATTACTCATCAAAGAAATGTAAATCAAAACCACAGTGAGATATACTTCATAACCACTAGGATGACTAGAATCCAAAAGTCAAGTCAGCAACACATGTAAATATCCTCAATATCAGTTGAATAAAAAGAACCACAAGATCATCTTACTAGATGCAGGAAAAGCATATGACAAAATTCAAACACTATATCAGAATTTTTTCCTCAACCTGTTAAAGGGCATCTATGAAAAGGGCATCTACAGTAAGGCTGTATAGAAATTGGAAGCCTCATTCACTGCTGGTGGGAATGTAAAGTGGTGTAGCTACTTTGGAAAATAATCTGGCAGTTTTTCAAATAATTAAATGTAGAGTCACCATGTGATCCAGTGATTCCACTCCTAAGTATATACCCAAGAGAAATGAAAATATGCACACACAAAAACTTGAACATAAATGTTTAGAGCAGCATTATTCATAATAGCCAAAAAGTAGAGAGAACTCAAATGTCAATCAACTGATGAATGGATAAGCAAAATATGGTATATCTTTAGAATGGAATATTATTTGGTCATAAAATGGAATGAAGTACTGATATAGCCTATAATATGCATGACCCTTGAAAACATTAAGTTAAAGAAGCCAGATATAAGATGCCACATATTGTGTGATTCCATTCAGATGAAATGTCCAGAATAGTCAAATCCACAGATAGGGAAAATAGATTAGTGGTGGCCAAGGACTGAGAGACAAGAATGGGAAGTGTATTCATTTCATAACAAATTACCACAAACTGGATGGATGAAAACCACAGAAATGGTATTCTCTCACAGTTCTGGAGGCTAGAGGTCAGAAATCTAATGAGCCGTACTCCCTCTGAAGGCTCTAGGGAAGGATCCTTCCTTGCCTCTTCCTAGCTTCTGGTGGCTCTGGGCAATCCTGCACATTCCTTGGCTTGTGGCTGCATCATGTAATCTGCCTTCTTTTCTGTGTTTATCTCTGTGTGCCCTCCCCTTTTCCTTTTTTATTTTTATTTTTATTAACATATGTGTTATTTGTTTCAGGGGTAAAGGTCTGTGATTCATCAGTCTTACACAATTCACAGTGCTCCCCATAGCACATACCCTCTCCAATGTCCATCACCCAGCCACCCCATCCCTCCCACCCCCCTCCACTCCAGCAACCCTAAATTTGTTTCCTGAGATTAAGAGTCTCTTATGGGGGTGCCTGGGTGGCTCAGTCATTAAGCGTATGCCTTTGGCTCAGGTCATGATCTCAGGGTCCTGGGATCGAGCCCTGCATCGGGCTCCCTGCTCGGGGGGAAGCCTGCTTCTCCCTCTCCCACTCCCTCTGCTTATGTTCCCTCTCTCGCTGTGTCTCTCTCTGTCAAATAAATAAATAAAATCTTAAAAAAAAAAAAAAAGAGTCTCTTATGGTTTGTCTCCCTCTCTGGTTTCGTCTTGTTTCATTTTTCCCTCCCTTCCCCTATGATCCTCTGTCTTGTTTCTCAAATTCTTCATATCAGTGAGATCATATGATAATTGTCTTTCTCTGATTGAATTATTTCGCTTAGCATAATACCCTCTAGTTCTATCCACATCATTGCAAACGGCAAAATTTCATTTTTTTGATGGCTGAGTAATATTCCATTGCATATATATACCGCATCTTTATCCATTCATCTGTTGATGGATATCTAGGCTCTTTTGATAGTTTGGCTATTGTGGACATTGCTGCTATAAACATTGGGGTGCATGTGCCCCTTCGGATCACTACATTTGTATCTTTGGGGTAAATACCCAGTAGCGCAATTGCGGGTCATAGGGTAGCTCTATTTTCAACTTTTTGAGGAACCTCCATACTGTTTTCCAGAGTACACATATAATTAGTTCAGATGAGGTCAGACTAAATTAGTATGGTGCCTAAATCCAATGACTAGTGCCCTTCTAAGAAAAGGAGAGGGCATCTCATTGAGTTTTTGAGATAAAGATTTTATTTCCAAATACGGTCACATTCTGAGGTTCCAGGTAGACATGAATTTTAAGGGACACCATTCAAGCCACTATAGGGAGTGACTGCTAACACGTACAAGTTTTCTTTTTGAAAATGCCCTAAAATTGACTGTGGTGATGGTTGCACATATGTGTAAGTGTATTAAAAACCACAGAATTATATATTTTAAGTGGGAGAACTATACAGCCCATGAATTATATCTCAAAAAAAAAAAAAACTATCTAAAAAGCAAAAATAATTGATTCAACAAATCTCCAGTAAAGGAACTTCTAAAAGATGGGCAGGACGAAGGAAAATGATCCCAGGAGGAAGATCTGAGATGTAGGAAGGGACAGTTAACATGAGCTGGAAGTTAAGTCCCTGAAGATCAGGGACTTTATTTTCTTCACTTCTTGCGTCCCTAGACCTATAGTAAGTCTTCAAAAATATGTGTTAGGGACACCTGGGTGGCTCAGTAGGTTAAGCGTCTGCCTTGGGCTCAAGGATCAAGTCCCACATCGGGCTCCTTGTAGGGAGCCTGCTTCTCCCTCTACCTGCTGCTCCCCCTACTTGTGCTCTCTCTCTCTCCCTGACAAATAAACAAAATCTTTAAAAAAAAAACCCACAAAAATATGTGGTAGATAAATATATGCAAATTGGTAAATAGAGATGTAAATCAAAATAAATATGTTCATTAAATAATATCTAATTTTTATGGTTTAAAACAACTAAATAACCAGTTCTGGGAAGATGGCAGAGTAGGAGGATCCTGAACTCACCTCATCTCAAGGACACACTGAGAAACAGCCACATCAGTGCAACTAACTTTGAAAATGACCCAAAGACTGGCAGAAGAGACTTTCCACAGTTAACCGTAGAGAGGCCACATCAGAAAAGAGGCAGAGATGTGGTTAGGAACCAAATCCCTAGTAAGACTAACCACAAACAAGAGGGACACCACAAACACAGAGAAGCAAGAGTATCAAACCCCATACCAGGAACCCCAGGAACAGGGGACCTACACTGGGAAGATGAGTCCACATAACATTTTGGCTTTGAAAACCATCAGGGCTTCACTTCTTAACTTTGCAAATTTTTATAATCAGTGTGGCTTAACTCCAAGTACTTTTGTTTGTTTGTTTGTTTGTTTGTTTGTTTCAGGAGAATTTAGTGATTTATCACTTATATATAAGCTCCAGTGTTCATCCCAACAAGTGCCCTCCTTAATGCCCATCACCTATTTAGCCCATCCCCCCCACCCACTTCCCCTCCAGCAGCCCTCAGTTTGTTCTCTATATTTAAGAGTCTCTTATGGTTTGGGCCCCTGAGTGGCTCAGTTGGTTAAGCGACTGCCTTTGGCTCAGGTCATGATCCTGGAGTCCCAGGATCGAGTCCTGCATCGGGCTCCCTGCTCGGCGGGGAGTCTGCTTCTCCCTCTGACCCTCCCCTTCTCATGCTCTCTCTCTCTCATTCTCTCTCTCTCAAATAAATAAAATCTTTAAAAAAAAAAAAAAAGAGTCTCTTATGGTTTGCCTCCCTCTCTGTTTTTATCTTATTTTATTTTTCCTTCCTTTCCCCTATGTTCATCTGTTTTATTTCTTAAATTCCACACAGGAGTGAAATCATATGGTATGTCTTTCTCTGACTGACTTGTTTTGCTTAACATAATACACTCTAGTTCCATCCACATTGTTGCAAAAGGCAAGATTTCATTCTTTTTGATCACCAAGTAATATTCCATTGTATATATATACCACATCTTCTTTATCCATTCATCAGTTGATGGACATTTGGGCTCTTTCCAAAATTTGGCTATTGTTGATAGTGCTGCTATAAACATTGGGGTGCATGTGCCACTTTGAATCAGCATTTTTGTATCCTTTGGATAAATAGCAGTGCAATTGCTGGGTCATAGGGTACTTCTATTTTTAACTTTTTGAGAAACCTCCATACTGTTTTCCAGAGTGGCTGCACCACTTCGCATTCCCATCAACAGTGCAAAAGGGTTCACCTCTCTGTATCCTCACCAATATCTGTTTTTCCTGAAACTCCAAGTACTTTGAATATCAGTAGGCTTAGTTCCAGGAGAGCTGAAGGCAATAGGAAACTGAGTCTCTGCCCTTAAAGATACAGCATAGAAGCAGCAGTTTGAAAAGCACCTGGGGCATACAAGAAGGGGATTTATTTACTAATCTTAGAACATGTGCTGGAAGAACAAGGATTTTGGGGAGACTTCTCCAATAATAGAAGAGCTGGTGGACGCCATTTCTTCCCCTACCCCACCCCCAGCCTAGATAGCTAAACACTTATGTGAACCAGCACAAACACCCTCCACCTATCCTGCTAACACCACATGCCCTGTCCCTGTGTTATCCTGTGGACCTACCCCATCCAAGCCACCCCACTCTGCAGGTGTCCCCCCAAAGTGGCTCCTGCCTGACACACCTTTTAAGGAATCCCAGCAGGGACCAGTGCCACTCCAAAGTGACTCCTGCCCTGGTGAAATGGAAAGATAACTACACACACCAGGGCACCTGCAGTCCCGGCAGCTAACCTTATAGGTGGCAGTACAGAGAAAGTACCTTAATAATCAGCGTGATTAGAGCCCCATGAGATAAACACTGGGGGCAGGCATCTAGTCTGACTGCCAGCCCTGCTCAACAATGAAAGCTTCTCAGGGGACAAGATAGGCAGAACACCCTGCAGGTCTGTGTGACTGCAGCCCTGCCAGATGGACTAAGGGCAGGCATCTGGTCTGACTGCTAACACCACCTAAGTACAAGCACTGGCCCCAGATAGTTCCCTGAACAGCACAGGGACCAAACCCTGCCTGGCAAGTGAGCCTTTGCAGCTGACTGGACTAAAGGCAAACACAGCTCAGCCACAACAGGAGGGTGCACACAACACACATAGGAGACACCCCTAAAGCACCAGGTTCTGGTGAACAGGGGACATTGTGCTATAAGGCACCACAGGACCTCTTCTTCATAAGGCCACTACTTGGGATGTAGCTGACTTTCCTAGTACACAGGAGATGTAGCTGACTTTCCTAGTATGCAAACAAACACAGAGAGTTAGACAAAATGAGGAGACAGAGGACTATGTCCCAGATGAAAGAACAGGACAAAATCACAGCAAAAGAGCTAAATGAAATGGAGATAAGCAATATGCTTAATAAAGAATTCAAAGTAATGGTCATAAAGATACTCACTGGACCTGAAAAAGAAGAGGATCTCAGTGGGACCTTCAACAAAGAGATAGAAAATACAAAAAAGAACCAATCAGAGATGAAGAACTCAAAAACTGAAATAAAAAATACAATAGAAGGAGTTAATAGCAGATTAGAGGCTACATAAGAACAGATCAGCAATCTGGAAGATGGGATAATGGAAAGCAATCAAGCTGAACAGCAAAAAGAAAAAAGAATAACAAAAATGAAGAATAGGTTAAGAGAACTCAGGGATACCATCAAGTACTATAATGTTTGTATTATAAGGATTCCAAAAGGAGGAGAGAGAAAAAAAGAGCAGAAAATGTATTTGAAGAAATAATAGCTGAAAAATTCCTTAATCTGGGGAAGGAAACAGACATCTAGATCCAGGAGGCACATAGATCCTCCTACGAAAACTAGCCCAAGGGGATCCACACCAAGACTCATAATAATTAAAATGGCAGGGCGCCTGGGTGGCTCAGTTGGTTAAGCGACTGCCTTCAGCTCAGGTCATGATCCTGGAGTCCCTGGATTGAGTCCCGCATCGGGCCCCCTGCTCAGCAGGGAGCCTGCTTCTCCCTCTGACCCTCCCCCCTCTCATGTGCTCTCTCTCTCTCATTCTCTCTGTCTCAAATAAATAAATAAAATCTTTTTAAAAAAATAATTAAAATGGCAAAAAGTAATGACAGAGAGAACTTTTAAAATAGCAAGAGAAGGGGCACCTGGGTGGCTCAGTCGGTTAAGTGTCTGCCTTCTGCTCAGGTCATGATCCCAGGGTCCTGGGATCGAGCCCCACGTTGGGCTCTCTGGTCAGTGGGGAGTCTGCTTCTCCCTCTCCCTCTGCCTCTCCCCTTGCTTGTGCTCTGTCTCTCTCTCTCTGTCTCTCTCTCTCTCTCTCTCTCAAATGAATAAATTTAACAAAATATTTTAAAAAATAGCAAGAGAAAAGAAAACAGTTACATACAAGGGAAACCCCATTAGGCTGTCAGCTGATTTTTCAGCAGACACTTTGCAAGCCATAGAAAGTGGCATGATATATTCAAATGCTGAAAGAAAAAAAGCTGCAATCAAGAATACTCTACCCAGCAGCGTTATCATTCAGAATAAGAGAGAGAGAATTTCTGAAACAAAAGTTAAGTTTATCACCACTAACTCAGCCTTTAAGGAATGTTAAATGGGGGGCTCCTGGGTGGCTCAGTCATTAAGCGTCTGCCTTCGGCTCGGGTCATGATCCCAGGGTCCTGGGATCGAGCCCCGCATCAGGCTCCCTGCTTGGTGGGAAGCCTGCTTCTCCCTCCCCCACTCCCCCAGCTGTGTTCCCTCTCTCACTGTGTCTCTCTCTGTCAAATAAATAAAATCTTAAAAAAAAAAAAAAAGATATGTTAAAGGGAATTCTTAAGGTGGAAAGAAAAGGCCATAATCAGGCATAAGAAAATTATGAAGGAAAAAATTCCATAGGTAAATGCAAACATATAATATAAGTAGTATATTAATCACTTATAAAACCAGTATGGAGGTTAAAAAACAACAGCAAGAAAATCAATTATATCTACAAAAAAAAAAATCTCTCTCAGTCAAGAGATTCACAAAATAAAAGGATGTAAAGTATAACATCGTGTACATAAAACGTGGGGAAGGGAGTAAAAATTTAGTGCTTTTAAAATGGGTTTAAACTTAAACAACCATCAGCTTACTATAGAATGCTATGCACATAAAATGTTATATATGAACCTAATGGTAACCACATATCAAAGACCTATAATAGACAGAGAGAGAAAGGAATCTAATCATAACATGAAGGAAAGCCATCAAACCACAAGGAAAGTGAGCAAGAGGAGAATGAAACAGAGAAGAACTACAAAAACACCTGTAAAACAAGTAACAAAATGGGAATAAGTACATCCCTATCAATAATTATTTTTAGTGCAAATGAACTAAATGCTCCAATCAAAAGACATAGGGTGGCTGAATGGATAAAAAAAAAAAAAAGCAAGACCCATTTATATGCTTCCTAAAAGAGACTTAATTCAGACCTAAAGACACTTGCAGATTGAAAGTGAAGGGATAAAAAAGCATTTACCATGCAAATGGAAGCAAAAATAAAGCTGGGGTAGCAATACGTATATTGGAGAAAATAGACTTTAAAACAAAAACTATAACAAGAAACAAAGAAGGACACTACATAATGATGAAAGGAACAATCCTACAAGAGAATATAACAAATATAAATATTTATGCACCCGACATGGGAGCACCTAAATACATAAAGCAACTATTAACATACGTAAAGGAAGAAATTGATAGTAATACAATAATAGCAGGGGACTTTAACACCCCACTTATATCAATGGATAGATCATTCAGACAGCAAATCAACAAGGAAACAGGCTTTGAATGACACATTAGACCAGATGGACCTAATAGATATATACAGAACACTGCCCCCAAAACCAGCAGAATATATGTTCTTTTCAAGTGCACATGGAACATTCTCTAGAACAGATCACATATTAGGCCACAAAACAAGTCTCAATGAATTCAAAAAGACTGAAATCATATCATGCATCTTTTCTGACCACAGCGGTATAAAACTAGAAATCAATCACAAGAAAATTCTGGAAAGAACACAAATATGTGGAGGCCAAATAACATGGTACTAAACAGTGAATGGGTCAATGAGGAAATCAAAAAGGAAATCAAAAAATACATGGAGACTAATGAAAATGAAAAGACAATTGTCCAAAATTTTTAGGATGCAGCAAAAGCAGTTCTAAGAGGGAAGTTTATAGCAATACAGGCCTACCTCAAGAAGCAAGAAAATCTCAAAAAACAACCTAACCATACACCTAAAGGAGCTAGAAAAAGAAGAACAAAACCCAAAGATAGTAGAAGGAAGGAAATAATAAACATTAAAGCAGAAATAAATGAAATAGAGACCGGAAAAACAATAAAACAGATCAATGAAACTAGGAGCTGGTTGTTTGAAAAGATCAACAAAATTGGTAAACCTTTAGTCAGATTCATAAAGGAAAAAAAGAGAGAGGACTCAAATAAATCAGAAACGAAAGAGGAGAAATAACCATCAACACCACAGAAATACAAAAGATTATAAGAGAATATTATGAAAAATTACAAGCCAACAAATTGGACAGCCTAGAAAAAAATGGATAAATTCCTAGAAACATATAATCTTCCAAAACTGAATCAAGAAGAAATAGAAATTTTTAACAGACAAATTTCCAGCAATCAAAAAACTCCCAACAAACAAAAGTCCAGGACCAGATGGCTTCACAGGTTAATTCTACCAAACATTTAAAAAAAGAATTAATACCTATTCTTCTCAAACTAGTCCAAAATATAGAAGAGGAAGGAAAGCTTCCAAATTCATTCTACAAGGCCAGCATTACTGTAATACCAAAACCAGATAAAGATACTACAAAAAAAAGAGAACTATAGGCCAATATCTCTGCTGAATATAGATGCAAAAATCCTCAACAAAATATTAGCAAACTGAATTCAACAATACATTTTAAAAAATCATCCACCATGATCAAGTGGGATTTATTCTAGGGATGGAAGCATGGTTCAATACTCTAAAAGCAAACAACATGATACAGCACATTAAAAAGAGAAAGGGTAAAAATCGTATGATCATATCAATAGATGCAGAAAAAGCATTTGCCAAAGTACAACATCCATTCATGATAAAAACTCTCAGCAAACTAGGTTTAGAGGGAACAAACCTCAACATAACAAAGGCCACACATGAAAAAAAAAAAAAAAAACACAGCTAACATCATCCTCAATGGTGAAAAACGGAGATTTTACTTGAAGATCAGGAGCAAGACAAGGTTGTCCACTCCCACCACTTCTATTCAACATAGTCCTGGAAGTCTTAGCCACAGCAATTAGACAACATAAAGAAATAAAAGGCATCAGAATTGGTAAGGAAGAAGTAAAACTTTCTGTATCTGCAGATGGCATGATACTCTACATAGAAAACCCTACAGACTCAACCAAAAAACTACTAGAACTGATAAATGAATTCAGTAAGTCTCAGGATACAAAATCAATATACAGAAATCTGTTGCATTTCTATATACTAATGATGAAGTAGCAGAAAGAGAAATTAGAAAATAATCCCATTTATAATTGCACTAAAAAGAATAAAATACCTAGAAAGAAATTTAACCAAGGAGGTGAAAAACGTGTACTCTGAAAAATATAAACATTGATGAAAGAAGTTGAAAATGACCCAAACAAATGGAAATATACTCCATGCACATGGATTGGAAGAACAAATAATGTTAAAATGTCCATACTACCCACAGCAATCTATAGATTTAATGCAATCCCTCTCAAAATACCAACAATATTTTTCACAGAACTAGAATAAATAATACTAAAATTTGTATGGAACCACAAAAGACCGCAACTAGCCAAAGCAATCTTGAGAAAGAACAAAGCGGGAGGCATCGTAATCCCAGATTGCAAAATACACTACAAAGCTATAGTAATCAAAACAATATGGTAGTGGCACAAAAACAGCCACATAGGCCAAAAGAACAGAATAGAGAGCCCAGAAATAAACCCATGCATATATGGTTAACTAACTTATAACAAAGGAACCAAGAATATACAACAGGAGAAAGGCAGTCTCTTCAACAAATGGTGCTGGGAAAACTGGACGGCTACATGCAAAAGAATGAAACAGGACCGCTTTCTTACATGATACACAAAAAAGAACTCAAAATGGATTAAAGACTTAAATGTGAGACCTGAAACCATAAAACTCCTAGAAAGAAAACACAGGCAGTAATTTCTTTTACATCAGCTATAGAAACGTTTTTTTAGATAGGTCTCCTCAGGCAAGGGAAACAAAAGCAAAATTAAATTAGTGGGAGTACACCAAAATAAAAAGCTTTTGCACAGTGAAGGAAACCATTAACAGAACAAAAAGGCAACCTACTGAATGGGAGAATATATTTGCAAATGACATATCCAAATGAAGCGTTGGTATCAAAAATATATAAAGAACTAATACAATTCAACACCCAAAAAACAAATAATCCAATTAAAAAATGGGCAGAAGACATGAACAGACATTTCTCCAAAGAAGACACCCAGATGGCCAACACACAGATGAAAAGATGCTCAATAACACTCATCATCAGGAATCAAAACCAACAATAACATATCACCTCATACCTGTGAGAATGGCTAAAATCAAAAACGCAAGAAACAACAAGTGTTGGCGAGGATGTGGAGAAAAAGGAACCCTCGTGCACTGTTGGTGGAAATGCAAATTGGTGCAGCCACTGTGGAAAACAGTATGGCAGTTCCTCAAAAAGTTAAAAAATAGAACTACTTACGATCCAATAACAGCACTACTGGGTATTTACCCAAAGAATACAAAAACACTAATTTGAAAAGATATATGCACTCCTACATTTATTGCAGCATTATTTACAATAGCCAAATTAGGTAAACAGCCCAAGTGTCCACCGATAGATGAATGGATAAAGAAGATGTGGTGTATATATACACAATGGAATATTAATTACTCAGCCCTAAAAGAGAATGAGATCTTGCCATTTGTAACAACAGGTATGGATCTGAAGGGTATAATGCTAAGTGAAATAAGTCAGTCAGAGAAAGACAAATACCATATGATTTCACTCAAGTGTGGAATTTCAGAAACAAAACAAATGGAAGAACAAAGAAGAAAAGAGACAAACAAAAAATCAGCCTCTTAATTACAGGAACAAACTGTTACCAGAGGGCAGGGGGGTGGGGGGATGGGTGAAATCAGTCAAGGCGATTAATAGCGTACTTACTGTGGTGAGCGCTGAGTAATGCACAGAATTGTTGAATCACTCTATCGTACACTTGAAACTAATATAGCATTGTATGCTAATTATGCTTCAATAAAAAATAAATAAATAAGCAAGATAAAACATAGAGTAAGCTGAGAGATTGTTCAGAGTTAAAGCAATGAAATGTTTTGGAATTTTTGAGGCATAGGCTAAAGATATTAACTTTGGACATTGTAAGTTAAATATGCATGAAATTATTTCAAAAGGAACAATTAAGAGATAAAGAGGGAATAACTTCCTAGCTAATTGAGCAAAAACTTGGAAAAAAGAGAAAGGGAAGGTCAATTAATCCAGTAGAATGCTGGAAAGGAGGAAAGTATAGATAATGTGGGACAGTTAGGAAGCAAAATAAATGAGAGGACAGGAAAAAAATCCAAATACATCAGAAATAGATGTAAATAGACAAAATCTTCCATTTAAAAGATAGATTTTACTGCAGTAAGTTGAGCACAAATCCAGCTAAATGCTACTTAAAGATACACATCTAAAACATAAGAACACAGGAAAAAATGCATATATATAGCCCAAACTCAAAATGCATATATTAACCCAAACCCTAGAACAGAATGTGTTTCCAAATTCAGGTTAATTTTAATTTAAGAAATTAGTATAGGTCACATGTTCTATTTCATGTAACACTCTGGGGTTTGAGGCCTCACCTCTCATAATCAAACACAGTAATATTTCTGAAAGAAACATAAATATTCACACGAAGTAGAATAAGACTATAAATAGCTTCACCTCAGCATCGAGCAGATTTTGCTGTCAAATAAATTATGAGAAAAACTTTGTTTTGGGAGCTTTATGGTTTTCAGAACTGCAGATACATAATTAGAGACTTAAACCAAGCAAATATTAGCCAAAAGAACTAGCATACCTGGGGCAATGTCAAACAAAATAGGTTCTAAGGAAACAACATTATGAGGGGTTACCACACAAGGATATTTTTTAAAGCTTCAATGTACCGGGAAGATGTAACAATTCTAAATTTATACACACTTATTGAGATAGCCTCCAAACATAAAGAGAAACAAGGAAAATGTACACACATCAAATAATTTTCAATTTATTGTACCCTGTCTGCCTGTTCAGTATTTTAGTGTGTGTCTTGTCATCCCAACTAGATTATATAATAAATCAGCATGGAGTGGGTAAACTTCCAAGTGAAAGGCACTAGGTGAACCCCTTTACAATCATGACCTCCTTTGACCACACAACATGGCGGCTGGTGTCCCCTGGTTGCAATAAGGGAGATGAAATAATTTAATTTGCTCAAAATCATAGCGCTAAGTATCAGAGTTTGGATTCAAATTTAGTTCAGTTTAAGTCCAAAGACCCAGGACCTTTTCAGTGTATCATGAAATAAGCATAAGACATTGTCCCTTGATTTATTGAAGTTAAAATAGCAGGAATTATATAGAAGAATTAAAATCAGGACAAGGGAAGGATACCTATTATGTTATCATTTTCCAGGAGGCATATTCTCAAGAATTCATGCATGAGCGACACGTTCCAAAGGTTTGCACAATCTTCACCCTCTTGCCTCTCCCCAAATCTTGCCATTTTCTCCCTGACCTTAAGACAGCTTGAAATGAGATGAACTCCTAATCCCAAGACATTCTGATATTTCTCAGGCTGACACTCATATTATGCTTTTAACACCAAAATCCGAGTTGTTTGGGTAAAGGACGAGTTTATCATTTAAAATGTGAAGACTTTTTAAACCTGTCTCAAATGGTGTTCTACTCTCATTCACCAATTACCGTCCATAAAATGGAAAAACCAATTATAACTAAAATCGGTCACAGACGGCATACAAATATACAGTGAAAAAGTCTAGAAATAAAAATGGCATATTTGCCCTTATGTTTAAAGCACACCAGAGACCACTCAAGAAGTAAAACCGTTCAGGGTGTACTTCCCTTTACCAGGGACATCAGAAAGTGATCAAGACAAAACTCCATGGCTCACAAAGAACCTCAAAGCTGGATGGAGACGTGCAAACTCACTATCCACCGCCAGAGGGCGCTCATCCAAAGGGAGTGAAAGGTCATCCTGCCCTAAATATGCACCGGAAGAGTAAATCCCCGTCCAAAGGGGTTAAGAATATTTTTATAACCCGGGGCTGCTGCTAGAATTGGTAAAAGAAGGATCCAAATTACGATTTTTCTCTAATACTACTCTTGTGTTGTCAGTCCCATTTCTATAATGAATTCTTAGAGCTACGAGATCCAGAAAGGTAAATTTGCCTTGTCTGTATGGTAAGAACAGAAACCAAATGAATTGTTCCCATGAAGCAACTCCAGTAGGTGCCAGCATTAAGGAAATCTTATTTTGGGGGGACGTTGACAAAAACTGGCGGATAAAAGGGATTCAACTTGCATTTCCCTTTTAGAAAGGAAGGGAGGGGGAAATGTGAATTTAAACCTTGTAGCCCTTATAAACCACTGAGAAGTGAAAACTTTGGGTTCAAATTCCAGTTTTATTATCTTTCGAAAGTATGAACAGCAGCTGTCTCAGCCTCTTTGTCTCTCCAGATCACTGGTACAAGGTTTCTTTTGGATAACTCATTCCTTCAAATGGCTTCCACTGACAAATCCGTGCTGCAGATCTGATCTGTCAACCAAGGATGTGCTGGGCTTCCAAGTGCTTCCCAGTGAAGAGCTGGTGTGAGGGTTCGTGGGCCAGACGCAGGCTTTGGGGTCAGGCATTTCTGTGTCTGAACTCTACCTCTTGCTAGCTCCATGTACCCTTGGATTAGCCTTGTCATCTGCCTGAGTCTCTGTGTTCTTATCTGTAAAATGGGAATAATAATAGGACCTCCCCCCAGAGAGTGACTGTAAGGATTCAATGAGATACATGATGTAAAGCATTTGGTAAAGCACTTCGTCCAAGCCTATGCTCCATAAATGTTCATTATCGTAATTCATTTATTTACAGATATTTATTGAACACTTACGGTGTGCCGGGTGCTATTTTAGGTGCTTGGGATGCATCCATGAATCCAACTGGGAATGATCCCTGCCATTATGGGCTTGCATGCTAGCAACGAAAGACATACAGCAAACAAGAGGTGGTCTAAGTACATAGCAGATGCTAGAAGGCAGGAGATAATAGCACTAGGAAAAAGAAGGTAAGAAAGCAGAATATGGAACTTCAGAAGGCCAGTTGCAGTTTGAAATAGGGTGATCAGGTAGGCCTCATTTAGAGGTGGGGCTTAAGTAAAGAATTGGAGATGGTGGGCGCCTGGGTGGCTCAGTTGGTTAAGCAACTGCCTTCGGCTCAGGTCATGATCCTGGAGTCCTGGGATCGAGTCCCACATCGGGCTCCCTGCTCAGCAGGGGGTCTGCTTCTCCCTCTGCCCTCTTCCCTCTCGTGCTCTCTGTCTCTCATTCTCTCTCTCTCAAATAAATAAATAAAATCTTTAAAAAAGAAAGAAAGCCTGAGAACCAGGAGCATCTTTAAAAAAAAAAAAAAAGAATTGGAGATGGTGTGGGAGATACCAGGGGGGGGGGGGCGGCGGGGAGCATTTAAGGCCAATGGAACAGCCAGTTCAAAAGCTCTGCAGCAGAAATGTGCCTGTTTTTTTCCAGAACAGCAAAGGGGCCCAGGGCAGCTGGGAAAAGAGAGAACATCTCCAAACCGAATGACCCATTCTCACACCAAACGACACGAGGTCCAAAACAAAACTCAGGATCCTCCTCCTTTCAAGCCTGTCATATTTTCCCTCTTTATTAATGGTACATTCTTCCAAGGTCATAACTTTGAAGTCATTTGTTTATTCCTTCTCTACTTCATTCCTGATACTATATTATTATTATTGTTGTTGTTGTTTGGATTTTTTTCTTAGTGTCTTTAGATTTATCCTTTTCTTTCCATCTCTGCTGGAAAGAAACACAGAGAGAGATTACAACTTGGCCCTAAGACTGAAAAATGTATGGTGCCCTTCTTTATAAGTCGCCAAGGTCTGTACAATTTTACAAAGCTGGGCATTTCTCATTTTTAGGTGCCCCTGCTTTGTCCCTGAGTGTGTGCTTGACCTGACTCTCAGGTATCCAACACTGCCTTGCCCTGTCTCATGCTTATCGCCCACCTTACTTCTAGGTTAGCTCGATTGTTTCTTAAGAGTCTCCTCCTTCAGTACCTCCCAGCTATAATTTATACAATGCAAAACTTTCTGACTGACCTAAGATGGTGCATTCATTAGTCATCTCTCTACTTAAGGACTCTGTAATGACCATTTATTACTTACCAGATAAAGTCTAAATTGCAATGCCTGTCCTCCTAATTATTAACAACTTGAGATCAGAAATCTAGTTTTAAACTTCTGTTGTAGTCCAAGAAATGCTTCACATGGTGAGTGATACATTACTGAATTGATTAGAAAAGTAAAGAACATTGAAAGAAAAGAAAGAGAAATTTACCTAATGTTGAATTCTTCCAGCTCTGAGGGTCATATTGATTTTTTTAAAAATCAGGTTCCTTGAGGTATAATTTACATACAGTAAGATTTACTCTTTATAGTGTATAATTCTGAGTTTTGATAAATGCATATGGTTATATAACTACCGTCCTAATCAATATACAGAACAGTTAGGGCACTCTGAAACATTCCCTTGTGCACCTTCTACTCAACTCCTCTCTCCGCACCCAGCAATTATTGATCTGTTTCTTGTTCCTATACTTTTTTCCTTTTTTTCATGTCATATAAATGGGATCATCCAGTAGATGAGCTTTTGAGCCTGACTTCTTTCACTTAGCATCATGTAATTGAAATTCACCCATTTTGTTGCATGTATCAATTTGTTCCTTTTTCCATTGTATGGATGGACCAGTTTGTTTATCCACTTACCAGCTGAAGAACATATAGATTGTTTCCAATTGGGGCAATTATGAATAAAGCTGCTACAATCATTCATGTATAGGTTTTTGTGCAAACATTTGTGTTCATTTTTCCTTGGATAAATACATAGAAGTGGAATTGTTGCAGCATGTTGATATACTTAATTTTTATTTTATTCATTTACTTATTTATTTGAGAGAGAGAGCAAGCGGGGAGGGGCAGAGGGAGAATCTTAAGCAGACTTCATGCCCATTGCAGAGCCCAACACAGAGCTTCATCTCATGACCCTGAGACCATGACCTGAGCTGAAATCAAGAGTCAGATGCTCAACCAACTGAGCCACCCAGGTGCCCCTGCTTAGTTTTTAAAGAAACACCTAACTGTTCTCCAACATGGCTGTAACCATCTTCCATTCCCACCAGCAGGGCAGGACTGTTCCAGGTGTTCCAAATCCTTACCAGCACTTAGTAGTGTCAGTTTTTTCTTTTTTATTATTTTTTTACCATTGGGAACAGGTATATTTCATGGCAGTTTTAATTTGCATTTCTCTAATGACAATGTTGAGCATCTTCTCATGTGCTTACTTGCCATCTGTATATTGTCTTTGGTGAAATGTCTGTTCAAATCATTGTTTTTCGGGTGCCTGGGTCTGCTTCTCCCCTCTCCCTCTGCTCTCTGTCTCTCCCTCCCTCCCTGTCAAATAAATAAATAAAATCTTTAAAAAATTTTAAAAATCGTTCATTGTTTTTAACTGCTTTGTTTTCTTATTATTGACTTTTGAGAATTTATAATTCTGGGTACAGTCTCCTAACAAATACACATTTTGCAAACATTTTCTCCTAGTCTGTGGTTTGTCCTTTTTAAATACTCTGCATACAACAGAATTCACATTGTATACAATAGAATTCACATTGTGTATAATCCTATGAGTTTTTTTAAAGATTTTATTTATTTATTTATTTGTCAGAGAGAGAGCACACACAAGGAGGGGGAGTGGCAGGAAGAGGGAGAAGCAGGCTCCCCACTGAGCAAAGAGTCCAATGCGGGACTTGATCCCAGGACCCTGGGATCATGACCTTAGCTGAAGGCAGACGCTTAACGGACTGAGCCACCCAGGCATCCCCCATCCTATGAGTTTTAACACATGCACAGATTCTTGTAACCACTTCCACAAACAGGACACAGAACATTCCAATACCCTAAAGAATTTGCTCATATTCTCCCTTTAGTCAGACCCTCTCCCCACCCCAACCTCTGGCAACCTGTTCTCTGTTCCTATAGTTTTACCTTTTTCCACATCTCGAATAAATGCAATCTTATAGTACATAATCTTTTGAGACTGCCTTCTTTTTTTTTTTTTTTTAAAGATTTTATCTATCCACCTGACAGAGAGAGACACAGCGAGAGAGGGAACACAAGCAGGGGGAGTGGGAGAGGGAGAAGCAGGCTTCCCACGGAGCAGGGAGCCCAACGTGGGGCTCAATCCCAGGATCCCAGGATCATGACCCAAGCCAAAGGCAGACGCCCAATGACCGAGCCACTCAGGCACCCCGAGACTGGCTTCTTTCTCTTAGTATAATGCTGAACAATGGTCTATTCCATGGATATACCACAGTTTATTTACCCATTTGCCCACTAAAGGACATTTAAAGTTGTTTCCAGTTTTTGGTGATAAAAAGTTTTGGAAAATAAATGCAATTCTTATGATGAATAAACACAAAATATCAGACATTGTTGAAGACAGCAGATTTAAGCAACATTGTTAAGTTTGAGAAAGCCAGTGAAGAAGGGTTACCAGCAAAGTGGAGAGAAAGACCACCATGGGGCCTGCTCACTTAGGATAATCCACCCTCAGGGAATGAGAGAAACCCAAAGTGGGCATGAGGAGCATGGTGAGCCAGAAAGGCAACCCAGGCCAACACAGGACCTTGGTTTCCAGCTGAACGCAAGAGAATTACTGGTAACATTATGAAGCTACAATTATATTAAATATTTTACTTACATTTTTATAATTTCTCCTCCCTACTTCTTAGAAAGCATCATAACCAATAAAAAGTTATTTGCACCAGAACAGCTAAAACCTAAATGGGAAAAAATGTTCAGAAGCCTATTGAGGAAGAGAGCAAGGAAAATATCCAGCTGAGAACCTCAAATGACATGCTTTTTTGTTCTCTGAGTTTCCCCCTGGATGTTCTAGGGGCGGGGAGTAGGGAGGTAATTTTTATTCTTTTGGTTGTTAGTTGAAAGAAAATCTGTTTTTCAGGAGAGGAAATTCTCAGATAAATTTGGAATGCCCGGGTGGCGCAGTTGGTTAAGCGTCCGACTGTTGGTTTCAGCTCAGGTCATGACCTCAGGGTCGTGAGATCAAGCCCTGTATTGGGCTCTGTGCTCAGTGAAGAGTCTGCTTGGGTTTCTCTCTCTCTCTCTCTCATAAATAAATAGATCTTTGAAAAAAAAATTGTCACATCATTTCTTATGTAAAAGACCCATAAGAAATATTGAATAACATCATGAAAACAGCATTTTTGCAAGAGATGCAAAATTTTCTTCATAGGAAATTGCCTTGCTTTTTTTAAAAAAATTCATTCATTCATTCATTCATTCATTAAGAAATCTCTATACCAAGCGTGAGGCTCAAACTCAACCCTGAGATCAAGAGGCGCATGCTCTTCCGACTGAGCCGGCCAGGTGCCCCCATAGGAAATTGCCTTGTATCCATCTACAGCATAATCTATCAGAACATAGCACATAGAAACTTTTGATGTATTCATGTCCAGTTTCTCAGACGTGGTCAGTGGTATCACCACGGGTCAAAATCGCCTAGGGCTACTTGACATGCATGCAAATTCCTAAGCCCTGTCTCAGACTGACTAAATCAAAATGGGAGGGGGGCAGCGTAGAACAGGGCCCAGGTATCTGGTACGCGAAAGTTTGAGAAATACTTGTAGAGAAAAGTACGGCTGCTCGTGGGCCATGTAATAATGCAGAAACAAAAATGGAGAGATTTAGGAAAATGAATAATTAACATGTCCTTTAAACGGCTCCTGTGGATATTAATTGCTTCCATTGTGCGTTTTGGCAGCCAATTAAGAGCTGAGTTCTTCAGTAAGGGCCTGGGGTGCACGCCTTCTCTTTATTGACTAAATCTTTCTAATTTAAATACTTTGAAGTGTGTTAGTCTGCAAAAGAAGCTGTACGTGGCTCATCTCTTCAAAAACTCTTGATAAGCATATTAATAAAGAAAAGATGTTGATCACATTTTCGTGTCTATTTGCCCAAACAATCTGCTCGGAGCACGTTAGCGCTCTGAGTGTTAGCGTCTGCACCATCCATCACGAATGAGACATAAACACAGACCAGGAGGTCCTTGGCTTGGAAACACCTAGCCCACAGGCCCAGTTTCCACGAGCCTGAAAATCATAAACTGCAGTTCCTAAACATATTCTCAGGTCTGGATTGTGCTCCCACAGTTAGCAGAGGTTACTGAAGTGTTAGACTATGTTTCATGAATCTCCTTATTCTTTCTTTAGGAAACCACGAGAGGATTTAACAATTCTCTCTTTAAAAGCAGCATAAATAGAAGAGGTTAACCAGTGAGAAATAACTAGAAGTTTCAAGTCAAAAAAAACCATATTGCATTTATTTTATAATCCTGTTTAGGCTTAAATCTAACACTTCCCCAGAGATCTTGATATACATGTACTTCTTAGACGATGTCAGGTTGTATAACAATATCCGAGGTCACTCTCTGTGTCTAGGGGCAAATACCGTTTGTTAGGCCCTTGTGGGCATGTGTGAAATGCTGGATGTGTTTACAAAGCCTCTATAAGAGTTTACATTTTAGGGGGGAAAAAATAACACCAGCTTCACGTGGAAAGATATGTCCGAATAACTTGGATTTCTAAAACCCAACAGAAAAATAGGAAGAATACGTCCACTGAAAATGACACGCTATGGAACTTTCAATCCATAAAATTAAAACCACCATTGTGCCTCTCGGAACATACAGAGAAAATCAATAACCACCACCGTTGTTTGCTTTGGAAAGATTAGAAAAACAAAACATGTGAACATTACTGGTTAGATTTAACTTTCAATTCTATTTGGGCCAATCCTTTTTGTCTCATGGAGGAAATTTTCTGATTGTAAGCTTCTCATTCAATACGGCCCACCCTTTCTTTCCCCTGCCTCCACCTTCAGCTCTCAAGGAATGCTATTTCCTAGAGGAACTTTATGGTCTGTGTTTTCACTTCTGCACTCTACATGCTATTACATATACATAGAAATATATACTTCCTGATGTCTGCCCCTAAAGAACTTTTGTTTGGCCCGTTACCCTAACACTTTGTATGATTCCTTTTTAATCATGCAGTTGATAGTAGCTGGAAGTTCCCTTAGAGTTCCCCAATCTTTAAACATTAAATCTTTTAGACTCGTTCCGGGCCATTTCCTTTTCTAGTCCTTGACTCTTTCTTGAAATGACCCCTTTTAGTTCAGCCAAATGTAAACAAAATGGAATTTCAGCTCTGCTCTTCCAAGAGCCATGTTTAGACTACGATTTGCTTCAGGCCAATCCTTTTCAAAGGGAAGATGTTGCTCTCTGGAAATCCTTGAAGGTGAAAGATGCCAGGGATCAGGAAGGCAGATTGTAAAATGTATATATTTATCATTCATAACTTAGGTTAGAGGAAAAGAAATAGATTTAGATGCAAGTAAAAAGCATCTAATCATGGCAGGCCACTTACATAATTCAAAAAGGCAAAATTGTCTTATAACTCATTGACGTATTTATTTATACCCCCGTCTTATTTCAAAATGGATGTTATTATATGATTCCATTTATGTGAGAAGTCTAAAATAAGCAAATGCATTGAGACAGAACGTGGATTGGTGGTTGCCTGGGGCCAGGAGGTGGGGGTGGGAAGAAATAGAGAATTGGCCGCTAATGCTCACAGGGTTTCTTTTTGGGGTGATGAAAAGGTTCTAAAATTAGACAGTGGTGATAGTTACACAACTCCGGGAATATACTAAACACCACTGGATTGTACACTTTAAAAGGCTAAGTTTTATGGTTATGTGCATAATATCCCAAGAAAGCTGTGACTTTTAAAAAGATTTACATAGCTCCCTTCCATCAGGAAGATGATAAACAACCCAGTAGAAAATGGGCAAATGACATCTACCAATTATGCAAAAGTTTTTATCAAAATTGATCCAATACATTTCTATTTTTTTTTTGTTATCAGTTTATAAGCTAATTAGAAAGTTTTCTCTACATGTTTATTAAATGCATTCAAAACCCAGGGGTGGGGGGGAAGAAAATGGGCCAATGATGTGTCCTGGAAACTCCACGTAGGAGGAAACACAATCAGGCAAAGACATGTGGAAACAGACACAGTATCACGCTTGGTTGAGGAAAATGCAAAACAAAACAATGAGACATTTCAGCCCATTCTACTGACAGACATTATAACGGTTCCCAATAATGGCGGAAGGCACGAGTGAGACTCTCATACAGAGGTGGTGGGGACGTAAGTTGGGACAAGAGCGTTGGAGGGCAATTTGGCAACATCTCAAAGCGAAGGACAAGCACAGGCTACAACCCAGCGGTTCCGTTCCTCAATGCACTCTCAGGCACCGGGGCCAAGACAGACTCACAGGGACAGACGTTAACATTGTTGGTAGCAGGGAAAACTGGAAACAACGCAAATGCCTATCAATAACGGGATGGAGAATTAAACTCTAGTGCGTGTATACTGTGGGATAGTACACAGCACCACATAAATATTCAATTCACGAGGAGAAAAGCATATTTACAAACACATGCCACAGGATTTTTCTTAAGGGAGGAGGACTAGGAAAAAAAGATTCCGCTGAGGGTTTTAGGCACAGAATGAGGTTTGGCTCACTTGCTAGCACTGGGTCACATTTGGCTCTTAACATTTAGACACCCATGCAAAAACGAAAATCTGATCAATTACAGAATTGGACTGTGATGTAGAAACCTACAACTATTCCTGACACTAAGATCGGAGAGAAATTTCCTCCAGGGTTTTCAGGAAAAGGCAGCCATGTAAAATGGGTAATAGGCAACATCTCCAAACATCATTGTCTCATCCATAGAACTGACCATCATTCCTGCACAGGCGAGTGCCCGTACTGCAATCCCCAAGTGTCTGGCTTTATCAGAAGATTCATTTTTGAGGGGCACCTGGGTGGCTCAGTCAGTTGGGCGTCTGCCTTCGTCTCAGGTCATGATCCCGTGGTCCTGGGATTGAGCCCCACATTGGGCTCCCTGCTCAGTGGGGAGTCTGCTTCTCCCTCTCCCCCTGCTCATTCTCTCTGCCCCCTCCTCAATAAATGAATAAAATCTTAAAAAAAAAAGATTCATTTTTGAGAGCGGGGAATTGAAACGAGGGTGCCAAAGTATTCTGCTCGGCCAACACGGTGTTCAACATTTTTAAACTAGAATGCCTCTGGTGGGGCGTACACTCCTTAGAAGAGCCCTATTGAATAGAACTTCTTGGCATGATGAGAATGTTCCGTATCTGCCCTGCACAGTGGGGTAGCCAACACTCACATGTGGCTGCCTACTGAGTACTTGAAATGGGGCTAGTTTGGTGAAGGAACTGACTTTAAGTTTTATTTCATTTTAATTAATTTTCATTTAAATAGTCATGCGTGGCTGGCGATGAGCCTATTGCATAGAACTCTAGAAGAGGAGGTCTGGAGAGTCCCCCACCCCCATTCTCCACTGTATTAAACCTCCACCCTCAGCATCACACATCTGGGTTATCAGGCTCCTGGAGGTGTCTTCATCCGTAACTCATACGTTAAAGCACTGTGACTCGAGAAATGGACAGGTTGTCATTTTACTGTATATCCACCTTTGTTCGTTTATTCAATAAATACTCTTTCTACCTGGAGGTATTAGGTCTGTAACAGACACAGCACTTACCCCTCAAGGGCAACACGGAGCAAGGTAGGACCGCACTGTACGGACAGGCCATGCACATGGTGGAGAAAGCAAGGTCCTCGGGGAGCTCACAGGGTGGTGGCATTAAGAAACCTAACCTGAACTTGGTGGGCAGAGAAGCGCCCCAAAAGCGGAGAACTAAGAAGTCCAAAGCAGCTGGGACTTGCGGGCAATTCTTTTTTTTTTTTTTTTAAGATTTTATTTATTTGAGAGAGAGAGAGAGAACATGAGTGGGGGGAGGGGCAGAGAGGGAGGGAGAAGCAGACTCCCCACTGAGCAGGGAGCCCAACGCAGGACTCGATCCCAGGACCCTGAGATCATGACGCCAGCCAAAGGCAGACGCTTAACCGACTGAGCCACCCACCCCCTTATCTTTTTAAGATTTTATTTATTTATTTGAGAGAGAAGAAGAGAGAGAGTGCAGGGGGCAATTCTCAGAAGAGGAAACAGTGTGGCCTATTCCAGAGATTTGAAGAAATTCGCTAGATGGGCCAGGATGAGACCGTATGGAACGTCTGAACCGTGTCCACCCGACTTTGGACTTTGTCTTGATGGCAGAAGGAAACCACTGAAAAATGTTAAGCAGAGCTGTAGGTTCCTACCATATCCGCCGTTGAAAATAGACCCACAGGGATTAGCATTTGATCCTGCAATCCCACTTCTGGGCATTTACCCCAAAGAATTAAAAGCCGCGCAGTGGCTTGAATAGATGCTGGTCCACCCACATTCACAGCGGCATTATTCACGATGGCAGAAAGGTGGAAACAACCCAAGTGTCCACCAATGGATGAATGGATAAACAAAACGTATGGACCTACAGCGGGCTATTATTCAGCCTTAAAAAGGAAGGAAATCCTGACACCTGCTACACATGGACGAACACTGAAGACTTTGTTGCTAAGTGAATGAGTCAGAGACAGGAAGACAAATATACGATTCTGCTTATATTAGGTACCTAGAATGGTCAAACTCATAGAGACTGAAAGTAGAATGCTGGGGGGGGGAGGAGGGAGTGGGGAGTTGCTGTTTAACGGGTATTCATGAGTGATGGGTACTTAATGGGTTCCAGTTTGAGAAGATGCAAGCGTTCTGGACCTGGAGGGTGGTGATGGTGCACAGCAGGGTGAATGTATATAATGCATTCAACTATACACTTAAAAGTGGTTAAAATAATACATTTTATGGGGCGCCTGGGTGGCTCAGTTGGTTAAGCGTCTGCCTCCGGCTCAGGTCATGATCCCGGGGTCCTGGGATCAGGCCCCGAGTTGGGCTCCCTGCTCAGCAGGGAGCATGCTTCTCCCTCTCCCGCTGCCCCTTCCCTCACTCATGCTCTCTCTCTTGCTCGCTCACTCTCTCTCAAATAAATAAAATCTTTTAAAAAATAGTAAATTTTGTGTTTATTCTCCCACAATAAAAAAAATGAAATAAATCCTCCAAAACGATGCAACTGATCTCCTAATTGATCTGTGACTATTCTTGATCCTTTACAATTTTCTACACAGCAGAGGGAACTTTGAAATGCGAGTGTGGGCACATCGCTCCCCTACGGCCAGAGAGGCCTCTAGTCATTTGGTCCCTTGTCACCTCCAAGGCCTCATGTCCACTCTCCCCCTGGTTCCCTCCCCTGCAACTCCACCAATTCCTTGCTGCTCTTCGAACTCACTAAACAAGCCCCTCCTCTAGGACTTTCTCACTCTGGAACATTCTTTGCCCTGATGTTCACCTAGTCTGCTTCTTCCCTTCATTCTGGTCCATTATCACCCTTCAACTATCTTCCTCGACCACCCTATCTAAAAACATTCTTACCCTGCTTTTCTTCATAGCGCTTCCCCCTCTCCGTCACTTTAGTAGATATCCATTTGTTAATTTACTTCTCATCTGCCTCTTCTGTGATGTAAGTTCCACAAAGGCAAGGACTTGATTGTGCACACTATTGAATCCCCAGCGACTGGGACAGGGCCGGCCATGTAGGAAACATTCAGTAAATATTTGTTGAGTGAAAGAATTAGGTTTGTGTTGGAAGGTTGTGTGAATGGCTCATGGTGCTGGGACAAAATAGTTGGCTGGCTGCTGGGGCAATCACACGAGGGGTGGAGATGGCCGGGATGGTGGCAGTGGGGACGCAGAGGGTGCGGGGACATGAATACTCAGAAGAAAGAATCAAGAGGCTGGACGGAGGGTTCATTCACTGAGCTAGGAAACTCAACGGGAGGAGCAGATTTGCAAGAGAAGTCAGCTCTGTTTTAAACTCTTGCCATGCACCATCCCCTCAGAGAGTTCAGGGGCAGTTACGTCGTTCAGCAGAGAGATCTGAGCTAGAAATGTGGTTTCAGCAATTCATAAGTGAAATCTTGGAGAACCTTTGATAACTGTCGAGCAGCGGTTAGTCAGAGGTTATCCTTTTTTAAAGAAGTACTTAAATGTGCATGTGCAATGTTGCCGATTAATTTCAGACTCACGTGCTTCAGTCAGCCAAGGTGGTCATGTTGTTAAAACTGTGTATAGAAGGCAGGAAATTTTTTAAAAATCTATTGTTATTTTATTTTTTAAACTTTTTAAATTTATTTGTGAGAAAGAGAGAGCACAAGCAGGGGGAGCGGCAGGAAGAGGAAGAAGTAGATTCCCTGCTGAGCAAGGAGCCCACTGTGGGACTTGATCCCAGGACCCTGGGATCATGACCTGAGCCTAAGGCAGCCGCTTAACCAACTGAGCCACCCAGGTGTCCCTAAAAAACTATTTTTAAAAAGCAAAATAGTGTTTTTCTTTTTTCCTTTTTTTGTGTCACTGTAACTGGGTCAATTTTAATTGATGATATCCAAGCCTTAAGCCATATAGTCTGTAATCCATCTAATTAAATAATTAATTAATGTTCAGCCTTTATGGGAACATCATTTTCCTTTATAGTTACAAGAGCTCTCCTAATCCAGCTTCATCATTTCACATATGTGGACATAAAATCCCATAGACATTACTTACGGACTAAGGTCACACAGCTGGACAGTGGGAGAATCCGAACTAGACAGGGTCCCCACTTCTGCATAAGTAGTTCATAATTATGCAATTGTTTTGATGTCTGTTTTTGGTCTATCCTTGGAAGGACTCCTTCAAAATTGCTCATCACAGAAAGACAAATACCATATGATTTCATGCATATGTGGAATTTAAGAAAAAAACAAATGAACAAAGGAAAAAAGAGACCAAAAAACAGACTCTTAACTACAGAGAACACACTGATCGTCCCCAGCAAGGAGCTGGGTGGGAAGATGGGTGACATAGGTGGCGGGGATTAAGAGAACACTTATCAGGATGAGCACTGAGTCATGTCTAGAATTGCTGAATCACTTTATTGTACGCCTGAAACTAATATAACATTGTATGTTAATTATACTGGAATTAAATATAAATACATAACATACATACATACATATATACATAAATGCAATGGAGGCATTTTAAAAAAAATAGCTCATCATGACTGCACTGAAGTTGACCAAGAACAAAGCCATCTGGATGTCTCGCGGGTATGCTCTACTCTACCCAGTGAAGCTATTACAGACCCTGAATTTTCTCTCTTTTTTACATTTCAGCACAGTTTACCTCTCTGTTGAATATGTAGTGAACTGCTTGATAATAAAGATTTGACATCCAAGAATTCACATTCCTAAAACATGGCCATTGGTGCCTCAAGATTGAAGGTCTAGGCTTTGATACCACTCACAGACTCCTCTTGGATGAGTTTTTTATTTCATGAAAAACCATTATTAGATGGTGTCCCTAAGGACCAAAATTTAACAACCAATTCCTACAATGAAAATCTTACATTAGAGGCAGAATAAAGTATCACCTCAATGGTGATAGTCAACCAGCCAGAGCTGGTAATTTTTCTCACCATCCCAGAAACTAATTGTGGTGGATTCACGGAATGGCTACTCCCAACCCTTCCCAATGTCGTCTTCTTGTCCCCTCCTGCTATACATCCTTCCTTGCAGCCTGGTTCAGACCCAAGAAACATAAGCAGAAGTCTTCCCAGGCAGCTGCTTGAAAGCTGGCATGCCCTCTTCTCTGTCTCCTTTCCTGCTGATGGGCAGGATGGCACACGATAGCAGTTACCTTGCATTTATGAAGGAAAAGGCCAAGGGAACCACACAGTGTAGACCCTGCCATTGTCTAATCACTGAACTAAATCCGCCAACTCCACATTTCTTATTGTGTGAGAAATTATTCTCTTTTTGTTTAAGCCACTGTAGGTGTATTTTCTGTTTCCCACATCTAAATGCAATTGCAAAATACTAGTGACATAACTCAAGTTAAAAGGGTTGGGGGATGGGATGGGACCTATCAGAATCTTTGTGGGTGGAACCCAGTTATATACATAATTTTTATATTTATATATTACATATATAATATTCATGGGTAGGGTCCAGTTTTATATATATAACTTATACATTTTATATATACAATATTTATGGATGGGGCCAGTTTATATATATATATAAAATAGTCCCCAACACCTCCTCTTCCAATTAGGAACTACTTGTATAAGGTTTTCTTAATCAGTTCAGTTTTTATACAGCAACAATCAACTATGAAAGAAAACAACAACAACCCTAATACATTCATGATAAAAACCCTCAACAAAGTAGGTTAAGAGGGAACATACCTCAACATAATAAAGGCCGTATATGAAAAACCCACAGCTAACATCATACTCAATGGGGAAAATATTTTTCCCTAAGGTCAGGAAAAAGACAAGGATGTCCACTCTCACCAATTTAGTTCAACATAGTTTTGAAAGTCCTAGCCACAGCAATCGGACAAGAGAGAGAAATAACAGGCATCCAAAGTAGTAAGAAGTAAAACTTCCAGTATTTGCATATAACATGATACTATATATAGAAAACCCTAAAGACTCCACGAAAAAAACTACTAGAACTGAGCAATGAATTCAGTAAATTGTCAGGATACAAAATCAATATACAGAAATCTGTTGCATTTCTATATACTAACAATGAAGTAGCAGAAAGAGAAATTAAGAAAAACAATCCCACTTATAATTGCATGAAATAAATAAATAAATAAAATACCTAGAAAGAAACTTAACCAAAGAGGCAAAAGACCTGTACTCTGAAAACTATAAAACATTAGTTAAAAAAAATTGAAGATGACACAAAGAAATGGAAAGATAGTCCATGGTCATGGAATGGAAGAATGACTATTGTTAAAATGTCTATACTACCCAAAGCCATCTACACATTTAATGCAATCCCTATCAAAATACCAATAGGATTCTTCACAGAGCTAGAACAAATAATCTTAAAATTTGTATGGAAACACAAAAGGCCCTGAATAGCCAAAGCAATCTTGAAAAAGAAGAAGAAAGCTGGAGGTACCACAATCCCAGGTATCAAGATACAGCTGCAATCATCAAAACAGTATGGCACTGACACAAAAACTGACTCATAGATCAATGGAATAGAATAGAAAACCCAAAAATGAACCCACATTTATATGGTCAATAATCTCTGACAAAGCAGGGAAGAATATGAAATGGGAAAAATTCTCTTCACCAAATGGTGTTGGGAAAACGGGACAGCAACATGCAAAAGAATGAAACTGGACCACTTTCTTACACCATACACAAAAATAAGCTCAAAATGGATTAAGGAGCTAAATGTGAGACGTGAAACCATAAAAACCCTAAAAGAGAACATAGGCAGTAACTTCTTTGACATTAGCTGTAGCAACCTTTTTTCTAGATACGTCTCCTGAGGCAAGGGAAATAAAAGCAAAGATAAACTATTGGGACTACATCAAAATAAAAAGCTTGTGCCCAGAGAAGGAAACGATCAACAAAACTGAAAGGCAACCGAAGGAAAGGGAGAAGATATTTGCAAATAGCTTATTTGATAAAGGGTTAGTATCCAAAAATATATAAAGAAATCATAAAACTCAATGCCCAAAAAACAAATAATCCAATTTAAAAATGGGCATTAGACATGAATAGATATTTCTCCAGAGAAGACATCCAGATGGCCAAAACATATGAAAAGATGCTCAACATCACTCATTATCAGGGAAATGCAAATCAAAACTATAATAAGATCTTTCCTCACACCTGTCAGAATGGCTAAAATCAAAAACACAGGAAACAAGTGTTGGCGAGAATGTGGAGAAAAAGGTATACCCTCTTGCAGTGTTGGTGGGAATGCAAGCTGGTGCAGCCACCCTGGAAAACAGTATGGCGGTTCCTCAAAAAGTTGAAAATAGAGCTACCCTATGATCCAGCAATTGCACTACTAGGTATTTACCCAAAAAATATGAAAACACTAATTCAAAGGATACATGCACCCCTATGTTTATAGCAGCATTATCTACAATAGTCAAACTATGGAAGCAGCCCAAGTGTCCATGGATAGATGAATGGATAAAGAAGAATGGACTAGAACTCAGCCATAAAAAAGAATGAAAGCTTGCCATTTGCAACAACATGGATGGATCTAGAGAGTATAATGCTGAACAAAATAAGTCCGTCGGAGAAAGACAAATACCATATGATCTCACTCATATGTGGAATTTAAGAAACAAAACAAAAGAACAGAGACAAACCAAGAAACAGACTCTTAACTCTAGAGAAGACCCTGGTGGCCACCAGAGGGGTAGGGGTGGGGGATGGGTGAAATAGGTGATGGGGATTAAGAGTACACTTACTACGATGAGCCCTGAGTCATGTACAGAATTGTTGAATCACTACACTGTACACCTGAATCTAATATAACACTGTATGTTAACTACACTGGAATTTAAGGGGAAAAAAAAAAATCGACATCAAAAAAAAAAAAACCACCTAGAACGTTGGTATACAAAGACCACTTCCACCCACATGAAAACTTTTCTAATTTGGTAAGCTCTGAATATCACCAAAAGATGACAGAAACTATCCTAGGAGCATGAAACCATACAAAGCATTAGAGACACCCTTGGAGAATTTGTACAGCTCTCTAGGGCTGCACCCCCGTGACTAAATGCTGAGGAGATTAGGGGAAATCTGCTTAGCCCAGCCAAGACTGAGGCTCCACTCCTGTCCTCACACGACCCTGGAACAGCCCACCCCCTCGTCAGCGCCAGATGTGAAGGCCCCAGCTGACCGAGCAAGTGCAAGCGCCGGGCTCTGTTGCTGTTAGAGCCTTGGCCACGTCGCTGTAAACCATCTGCTGGCTTTGCCTGCCTCCATCGTTCTGCAGAGATCCCAGTTCAGTCTGGGCTACAACACGGAGGCCAAAGCTCCCTGGGTGACAATGTGAGTCAATTCAGAAGTCAAGATCTTGCCGACAGTGGGTCGTTTCTTAGATGCTTTGTGGTTTCCTCCCAGCCTCACAAATAACAGCAGGACTTTGAAACCTGGAGGCATTCCCTTGGTTCCCCAACTTTGCAGGAAACAGCAAGGCAGATGTGTGAACAATATTTTGTCATCCCTCTTGAATTTACCACCAGTCCAGGAAACACTGTGAAATGGGTGATGTTGGCTTTCCCTGGCTCGGTCAGAACACCCCTTAGCACCCTCAGGGCTTCCTCTTCTCCAAGCTGCCACCTGGTGACACTCTGCCCACCCAGAACCACCCTCAGGAAAGTCTCTACACATGCAGCCCCAGCCCATCGTCTGCCACACTGGGGAAAGCGGCATGTTTTATTTGTCCTCTTTCTACTATCTGCTACTTCTTAAATCATCTTTTCTGTTAATCACGTAAGTCAGAAAGTGGTGTCAATGTTCTCTGTGGCTGAAAACCTAGAAGCTCGCTAAACCAGTTGACCCGTACCATACCACTGTAACCACCCGCAGGCGAAACTTTGTGTCAAAACAAGCCAGAAAAGCGGCCCATTGGGTCACTTTCCTTCAGATCAGTGGCTTTCTCCAGTGGTCACTCAGGGTCATCCAGCTGGTCTCTCAGAGCATGGATTTTCTCTACTATGACCTAGTCTCTATTTTTGTTTCATGAATGAATTTGTCTCCTTGGTCTAATACAAAGGAAAGAACACCTGGTTCTTTTCTCATTCAATGCATCATTAGATTCCCTCACCAATTCTGCAAATTATTTTTTTTTCAGTGGTACCTGGAAGCTGGCAGAATAAGCAATCTGTTGAGTATTTGTCCTGTTGCAGTGGCTTATGAAGAGACAAGCCTGATAATGACAATAGCAATGTTTTGAGTACTTAGAACTGATGCCATAACGAATTTCAAAAAGTCCTTAGAATCATAATCTCCTCTCATACCTTCTGCTAGACCTTTTGGGTTCTTTAAAAGAGCCTCTAAAATCATGGGGAAGTGTATTCCAAGTAATTTAAGAAAATAAACTTTACACCTTTGCAAAAATAGCCACTTGGGAATTACTGGTGTCAATTTCCAACCCCCCAGGGACTGCCTGGTGTGACTTTCACCTGTGCTTGTTAGTTCCCTGAGGCTTGATTCAGGGCAGCCGGGAAGTAAACAGGAGACTTGGAGAAATATAATTAGAAGGGGACCCCCTTGTCCCACAAGTATTTTTTCTATTTCTTGCTTGCTCTCTGCAGAATGGACTCCCAGCCTAAAAAATGCTGCCTCTTAAAAGAAGCCTAACGAGGAATGGGCAAATGCACACTTGTCTTCGATGCAAAGTAAGCCCATGCTGTTTCTTCTTATAGGATACAAACAAACTGCCATGGAAACAAAATGCATTACCAGGCCTATGAAGTCACGGATGAAAGATTTCATCTTAGAGGCTCTTCTGTCACATGATGGCAGGTGCTCAAACACTTCAGTCCTGCTGTGTACCCTTCTCTCCCCGGGTACTTCCCTGGTGAGGCTTCAGAGGAGGGCTCAGCTCTTCCAGGTGTCAAACAAGCACAATGATAACCTCACACATCAGGTGTGCCAGTGAGGATTGGCCCCACAGCCATGTCTCCATGTCTGTGTCACGTCCCTTGCTTGTGCCTGCAAAACTCACTTGGAAATTTGCAAGGCGGGGGGGGGGGGGGGGTTCTGTTTCTTTCTTTCTCTGTCTTTATCACAGCCTCTTTTCCTATTCTGCTGCTGCCACTGTCTCTCTAGTTCTACCAACTTCCATCTGGCTGCCAATTCCTTCCCACAAAGCCAGATGGAATTACAACCCAACCCTGCACAGTTTGAATGTGGGTACCTACTTGTCTTAGGCATCCTATCTGTACTTTGATACAACGAGAATCTTTGAACATCATAAAATGATGATTACCTTTCAGTGTTACATGTTCAAAGGTCAAAAGAAATATGGAGGGAGAATCTGATGCAGTTTCCTTTTTAAACTGTATGCTTGCAATCAAACTCATGGGATTACATAGTGACTTTGTTTAAGGAGTAATTTTGCACTTATTGCCTGCTAATCTGGAAAAAAATATTAGGGGGAATGGTAGTGCTAGAAAGCAGCAAATTAGCTCAGGCTCACCAAGTTTCTGCAATGACTGCTTCGTTAGGTCAAAAATATCCCCAGATGCTTTAAGGATCAGAAAAGCCTGGTGCTGAAGGGACAAAAATGGACCTGTCAAAAACTGCCAACCCCTGTCTGCAGTTTTCTTTTTACTTCTGAAGGGACCTGGACCCAGGATTAATTTCATGACACATTTTTTTAAAAGTTAGGATCAAATCATTGCTGCCCAAAGAATGTTTGAGAAGTAATACAATATATCTAACAATACAATATTTAGAGGCAGCTTTGCCTGGTAGAAAGAGCAGAGACTCATGTGGGTTCAGATCTTGCCACTGCTGTCCACCAGCTCTATGAACTTGGACAAATTACCAAGTCTCAGTTTCTTCATCTGCAAAAGAGGAATGAGAGGATTTTTTTTTTGAGGTTAAAATGGCTTTTTATGTATGTAAAAGAGACATAGCATCCACAGTGGGGTCCCTGACTTGGGATCAGATCCTGGCATTGCTGTTTACGAGTTATGTGACTTTCCGCCGATTGCATAACCTCTCTCAGCTCAAATGATGCTGTGATACATACCTCAGAAGGCTGTTGGTCAGCAAGCTTTTTTTAAAAAAGTCATATAGTATATATTTTAGCCTTTAGAGGCCATATGGTCTTTGTCACAACTGCTTAACTCTACCTTTGTGGCACAAAATGTTTAAATGAATGGGTATAGTTACGTTCCCCTAAAATCTTACTCACAAAAACAAGTGATGAGCCAGAGTTTGTCCATAAGCCATTATTTGTTAATTCCTGATGATAAATAATAAAACTGTAGTAAGAAACACAATCTTTTTAAAAACATTTTTTAAAGTAATCTCTACACCCAATGTGGGGCTTGAACTCACAACCCCAAGATCAAAAGTCACACACTCTACCAACTGAGCCAGTCAGGTGCCCCAGAAACACAATCTTTTTAAGGTAGTTGACACTAAATGAGAGACAAAGGAAAAGAATTGAAGATTCCAATCTTGCCCTCAACATCTGTGTGTTTTTACACAATTACTCCTATTAGATATCCATACAAATTCAATGAGCAATAGTGCAGGTCACTTGCTTCTGACAAAAATCCTTAAAACACACACACAGTTATAATTTCTGGGGAAATAAAGAAAAATATGGCAACAACAAAAACAAAAAAGACAAGCTTCCAAAACAATAAGCGAGTCTAAATATTTTAATAACAAAAATCAAATAAAAAGAATCACAAAACTGAAGGGGAGAGCAAAATCACAGAAGACAAACTATGCACAATGGTGGGATTGGTGATACTCCCCAAGGATTCCAAGGTGAGAAGAAATCATCTGGTACTAACTAGGCTATGAGAGATAAAGAAGAGAGTGGGACTATAAAATAAAGAATATACACGGGACGCCTGGCTTGGGTCATGAATCCAGAGTTCTGGGATTGAGTCCCACATTGGGCTCCTTGCTCAGCGGGGAGTCTGCTTCTCCCTCTGCCTGCCGCTCCCTCTGCTTATGCTCTCCTTCTCTCATTCTCTCTCTCTGTCTCTCTGACAAATAGATAAATTAAATCTTAAAAAAAAAAAAAGAATATACAGCAATACAGAAAGATCTCAATAAATGGGTAAACAGTGAAACAACAAAACAACTCCAGGAATTCATAAAGAATAGAACTAATGGAGCATTGGTGGTCCATTTAGAAAACAAAAATCACAGCTAAATAGCAGAGCAACTAATAAGAATGAAAAACAAATGGCAAACCGAAAATAAAGAGTAAGAAGATCCAACCTGAGGATAATAAAAAAACTAATAGCTAAGGCCATAATGGAAACCACTGTGTGCCAGACACTGCTAGGTGCCAATTCAGTATCCACTCCTGTGAGCCTTGAGGGAACCATGAGAAAGCCACATGCTGAGGGTTGAAGGAAAATAGACAGAGCCTAAGTACATCATAGAGTTGGTAGACCAGCCCAGGACCGCCTGCCTCCATGCTTCTTGACATGTGAGAAGAATAAACTGTATTTGGTTAGACCAGTAGAGTAGTTTCTTTTACATGCAACTGAATATAATCCCTAACTGATGTTCATATATTATCAAATCTAGGATGCTGTAGATTATAAGATGCACCATTATTTTGTGCACAACTTACTAAAAAAAAAAAAATATTGCCAGTTATACTATAACACAATGCCATGATAGCCCTATTAGATATGTGAGTCAGTCATAATACCTCTCTTTCTTGCTTTGAAATTTCTTTCACTTGTTCTGAAGGATCTTCCAGTCTTTCTAGCCATGCATTTCATTATAGAGGGATGATAAGCAGTCCTTTGACACATATCTCAGAGATAACCCAAACGTACTTGCGGGTATCTTCTTTTCTTAGGTCCCACAAAGCACTTGGTTGTTGCTTTACAAGGCCACTGTGTATGGTTGTGTGGTCTGTGGTTTGCACAAAAGTACCTGACCAAGCAGGGCAAAAGAAGGCCTAATCTAGCCCCAACTCTAATATTCTGGCATGTGGCTGCTGATAAAATGAAAAAGAAAAACCTGTTGCCTGGAGAGAGACATTTTTCTGATTGGCACAAAGGTTCAGTGTCTTCGCTGTAGCCCTTGCACTAGGGATATGGTGGACTAAAGGAGACATGTGCTTCCTGACTTCCTAGCTCTTAAAGTCTTGCGAGGCAGAAGGACAGCAAACAATGATGTGTGATGATGGGGGTGAAGGAGAATATCAAGGCTCTGGGAGCACAGGACAAGTGTGCCTAGAATGGGTTCAAACATAAATCACCATCAACTTAATATAGACTGCTATACACGGAAGAGGTTATACACAAACCTAATGGTAACCACAAATCAAAAGCCACTAATTAACATGCAAAGAGTAAAGAGAAAGAAATCCAAATGTACTGCTAAAGAAAATCAGCAAAATAAGAAAGAGACAAAGAGGGGTGCCTGGGTGGCTCAGTCGTTAAGCGTCTGCCTTCGGCTCAGGTCATGGTCCCAGGGTCCTGGGATCGAGCCCTGCATCGGGCTCCCTGCGCGGCGGGAAGCCTGCTTCTCCCTCTCCCACTCCCCCTGCTTGTGTTCCCTCTCTCACTGTCTTTCTCTCTGTCAAATAAATAAAATCTTTAAAAAAAAAAAAAAAAGAAAGAAAGAAACAAAGACAAGAAAGGATCAGAGAAAACCTCCAGAAACAACCAAAAAACAAGTCATAAGATGGCAATAAATACATATCTATCAATAGTTACTGTGAATGTAAATGAAGTAAACACTCCAATCAAAAGACATAGGATGTCAGAATGGATAAAAAAACAAGACCTATCTATATGCTGCCTACAAGAGACTCATTTTAGACCTAAAGACACCTGCAGATTCAAAATGAGTGGATGGAGAGACATTTATCATGCAAAGGGATGTCAAAAGAAAGCCAGAATAGCAATACTTGTATCAGACAAACTAGACTTTAAAACAAAGACTGTAACAAGATACTGAGAAGGGCACTATATAATAAAAAAGGTGACAATCCAACAAGAAGATATAACAATTGTCAATATTTATGCACCCAACCTGGGAGCACCCAAATATATAAAACAATTAATAACAAACATAAAGAGACTAATTGATAATAATACAATAATAGTAAGGGATTTTAACACCCCACTTACATCAATGGACAGATGATCTAAATAGAAAATCAGCAAGGAGACATTGGCTTTGAATGACACACTGGACCAGATGGACTTAACAGATATATTCAGACATTCCATTCTAAAACAGCAGAATACATATTCTTTTCAAGTGCACA
Organism: Phoca vitulina; assembly: GCF_004348235.1. Taxonomy (NCBI): domain Eukaryota; kingdom Metazoa; phylum Chordata; class Mammalia; order Carnivora; family Phocidae; genus Phoca; species Phoca vitulina. The sequence continues at coordinate 19,865,536 of NW_022589734.1, forward strand.
TGGGACATTCTCCAGAACAGATCACATACTAGGCCACAAAAGAGGCCTCAACAAATACAAGAAGACTGAAGTCATACCATACACCTTTTCTGACCACAACGCTATGAAACTAGAAGTCAACCACAAGAAAAAATCAGGAAAGACCACAAATACATGGAGGTTAAATAACATCCTACTAAACAATTAATGGGTCAATCAGGAAATAAAATAAGAAATACAAAAGTCAGTAGAGAGCATGTGGCTCTTGATCTCAGGGTTGTGAGTTCAAGCCCAACATGGGCATAGAGCTTACTTAAAAAAAAAAAAAAGGAATAAAAAAATACATGGAAACAACTGAAAATGAAAATATAATGGTCCAAAACCTTTGGGATGCAGCAAAGGTGGTCCTAAGAGGGAAGTTTTTAGCAATATAGGCCTCAAGAAGTAAGAAAAATCACAAACAAACAACCTAAATGTACACCTAAAGGAGCTAGAAAAAGAACAATAAACAAAGACAAAGGCCAGCAGAAGGAAGGAAATAATAAAGATTAGAGCAGAAATAAATGCTACAGAAACTTAAAAAAAAAAAAAAAAATAGATCAATGAAACCAGGAGCTGGTTTTTTGAAAAAAGTTAAAAAATTTGATAAACCTCTAGCCAGACTTATCAAAAAAAAGAGAGAGAAAGGACCCAAATAAATAAAATCACAAATGAGAGAGGAGAAATAACAACTAACACCACAGAAACATAAACAATTCTAAGATAATTATCATGAAAAACTATACACCAACAAAATTGGGCAACCTAGAAGAAATGGATAAATTCCTAGGAACATATAAACTACCAAAACTGAAACAAGAAGAAATAGAAAATTTGAACAGACTGATTACCAGCAATGAAATTGAATCAGTAATCAAAAAACTCCCAACAAACAAAAGTCCAGGACCAGATGGCTTCACAGACAAATTCCACCAAACATTAAAGAAAAGTTAATACCTATTCTTGTCAAACTATTAAAAAAAAAAAAATAGAAAAGGAAAGAAAACCAGATTCATTCTATGTGGCCAGCATTATCTTGATACCAAAACCAGATAAAGATGCCACAAAAAAGGGGAACTACAGGCCAATATCCCTGATGAACATAGACGCAAAAATCCTCAACAAAATACTAGCAAACCAAATCCAACAATACATTAAAAAAAATCACTCACCATGATCAAGAGGGATTTATTCCAGGGTTGCAAGGGTGGTTCAATATTTGCAAATCAATCAACATGATACATCACATTAATAAAAGAAAGGATAACCATATGATCCTGCCAATAGATGCAGAAAAAGCATTTGACAAAGTATAGCATCCATTCATGATAAAAATCCTCAACAAAGTAGGTTTAGAGAGAACATACCTCTACATAATAAAGCCTGTCTATGAAAAATCCACAGGTAATATCATCCTCCATGGGGAAAAACTGAGCTTTTCCTCTACAGTCAGGAACAAGACAGGGATGTCCACTCTCACCATTGTTATTTAAGATAGTACTGGGAATCCTAGTCACAGCAGTCAGACAACAAAAAGAAACAAAAGGCATCCAGATAGGCAAGGAAGAACTAAAACTTTTAATATTTACAGATGACATGGTATTCTATATAGACAACCTGAAAGACTCCACCAAGAAATGGTTAGAACTGATACATGAATTAGTAAAGTTGCAGGATACAAAATCAATGTACAGAAATCTGTTGCATTTCTATACACCAATAATGAAGCAGAAGAAAGAGAAATTAAGGAATTGATCCCATTTACAATTGCACCAAAAACAAGATACCTAGGAGTAAACCCTAACCAAAAAGGTGAAAGACCTGTACTCTGAAAACTATAAAACACTTATGAAAGAAACTCAAGATGATGCAAAGGAATGGAAAGTCATTCCATGTTCATGGATTAAATATTGTTAAAATGTCTGTACCACCCAAAGCAATCTACACATTTAATGCAACCCCTATCAACATACCAACAGCAGTTTTCACAGAGCTAGAACAAACAAACTTAAAATTTGTATGGGACCACCAAAGAACCCAAATAGCCAAAGCAATCTTGAGAAAGAAAAGCAAAGCTGGAGGCATCACAATTCTGGACTTCAAGTTATATTACATAGGTGTAGTAATCAAAACAGCACGGTACTGACACAAAAATAGACTCATAGATGAACAGGACAGAATAGAAAACCCAAAAATGAACCCACATTTATACGGTCAATTAATTTTTGACAAGCAGGAAGAATATCCAATGGAAAAAAATACAGTCTCTTCAACAAATGGTGTTGGGAAAACTGGACAGCAACACGCAAAAGAATGAAACTGGACTACTTTCTTACACCATACACAAAAATAAACTCAAAATGGATTAAAGAACTAAATGTGAGACCTGAAGCCTAAAAATCCTAGAAGAGAGCACAGGCAGTAATGTCTCTGACATGGGCCGTAGCAACATTTTTCTAGATACGTCTCCTGAGACAAGGGAAATAAAAGCAAAGATAAACTATTGGGACTACAAAATAAGAAGTTTGTGCACGGAGAAGGAAACAATCAACAAAACTAAAAGGCAACCTACAGAATGGGAGAAGATATTTGCAAATAGCATATCTGATAAAGGGTTAGTATACAAAATATATAAAGAACTGATAAAACTCAACACTCAAAGACAAAATAATCCAATTAAATAATGGGCAGAAGACATGAATAGACACTTTTCCAAAGAAGACATCCAGATGGCCAACAGACACGTGAAAAGATGCTCAACATCACTCATCATCAGGGAAGCACAAATCAAAACCACAATGAAATATTACCTCACACCTGTCAGAATGGCTAAAATCAACAACACAAGAAACAACAGGTATTGGCGAGGATGCAGAGAAAGGGGAATCCTCCTGCACTGTTGGTGGAAACACAAACTGGTGCAGCCACTCTGGAGAACAGCATGGAGGTGCCTCAAAAAGTTGAAAATAGAGCTACCCTATGATCCAGCAATTGCACTACTAGGAATTTACTCAAAGGATACAAAAATACTAATTCAAAGGGATACTTGCACCCCAATGTTTGTAGCAGCATTATTTATAATAGCCAAATTATGAAAGCAGCCCAAGTGTCCATCAACAGATGAATGGATAAAGAAGATGTGGTACATATATGCAATGCAATGTTACTCAGATATAAAAGAGAATGAAATCTTGCCATTTGCAACACATGGATGGAACTAGAGAGTATTATACTAAGCAAAATAAGTCAGTCCCAGAAGACAAATACCATATGATTTGTTTTAAGAAACAAAAGAAATGAGCAAAGGAAAAGAGAGAGAGAGAGAGAAACCAAGAAACAGACTCTTTATTATAGAGAACAAACTGATGGTTACTAAAAGGGAGGGGGGTAGGGGATGGTGAAACAGGTGATGGGGATTAAGGAGGGCATTTGTTGTGATGAGCACTGGGTGATGTAGGGAAGCGCTGAATCACTATATTGTACACCTGAAACTAACATTACACTGTATATTAACTAACTGGAATTTATTTTTTTTTTATTTTTTATTTTTTTTTAAAGATTTTATTTATTTATTTAATTGACAGAGAGAGAGAGACAGCGTGAGGGGGAACACAAGTAGGGGGAGTGGGAGAGGGAGAAGCAGGCTTCCGGCTGAGCAGGGAGCCTGATGCGGGGCTCGATCCCAGGACCCCAGGATCATGACCTGAGCCGAAGGCAGTCGCTTAACCAACTGAGCCACCCAGGCGCCCCACTAACTGGAATTTAAATCAAAACTTTAAAAAATAATTTACAAAGAAGAGTGCCTAGCAGCAGGGTGGGTGGATGGGTGTCAGGAGAGGCTGAAAGCTGAATGCTGAGTGGGAGGAAGTCCGCTGGGTGAAGAGCGTAGGGTGGGAAGGAAGAGGGACCTGCCTGTGTGGTGGCTGGGAGGAAGGAAAGGAACAGGTTGCAACTGAGGAAAAGGGGCCTTTATGAGCAGAATGTGTTGAGGGAGATTAAGTTACAGTGAAAAAAGACATGTTCATAGGTAGAGGCCAAATGAAGTGGGGTCATGTGGGCCTTTATAAGGGCCTTGATAAGGCTCCATTCTGAGTGGAGACCCCATAAAGGGCTTTAAGTAGGAGAAGGGCACACACAGATTTCTGTTTCAGAAGACACTGTGGCTACAGTGTGGGGAACGGATGGGCAATGTTAGTCAGGAATCTGTCGCACAGGCCAGGTATGATGTGATGGTGGTGTAGACAGGATTAGTAGCAGCAGGGATGGAGAAAAGTGAATTCATCTGAGAAATATTTAGAAGGTACAGTTGACACAGTAATGTTAGGTTGTCTTCTCGGGAGAAAGGGGCAGAGTGACGGTCTGACAAGAGAAGTGGGTAGACAGTCACATCATCTACCGAACTAGGGAAGAGGAGTAGAATGATATAGAGACAAGATATTTCCATGTCATATGTGTTGAGTTTGAGGGACCCATGATGCCCAGGGGAGACAGCTGCCCACCTCCCGCCGTGCTCCTCTGACCCACTTGTCCCCCTTCCTTGTTCCCTTTACTCATGAGCCTGATGTCTCCCAGCTTGGTCTTCCTTCAGAGGAAGCACATAAAAATTTAAAAAAACAAAAACAAAAACATAAGAAACAAGAAAGATTAATATTGTAATACTCCCTAGAGAAGACATTGAACAATTTAACATCAGAGTCTGAGGCATCTACTTCAGTTGGATTATGTTCCCTGGGCCAGAGATTCTCCAAAATCATGGTTGGTATTCCTCTTATAAAGGCTGATCAAAATCCATCTCCATTGGGATCTTTCTGAGAGGATGACCAGAAAATCAATGAAAGATGAATTCTAACTTCTTTCCTTAGAGCCACCAGGGGTCCCATTTACCCTGGTAGATATATCACAACATAACTGAATTAGATCCATGATTTTTACATGGTGTTTAGTTGTGGAACCATTTCGTCTAAGGAATCCTGTGGTCTAGAAATGGAACCTGAGATGGAGATTCTTGTGCAAATGATTTGTGGAGGAAAGGCTCCTGGAGCCGAGGCACAGGGGAAGCAGGACCCAGCAAGGAGGAAACACTGAATAAGGATGTGGTCTCAGCCGGGCTCTAGCTTTAGGCCCATCCCCAGGGAGCCCAGGAGCCAATCTACACTTCAGAGTCCATGACCTGCCAGGCAAGGGGCCAGCCTTTTGTATTCTATCAGTTGGCCACAGGTGGAGGGCTGCTGAGTGGGGTTGTAACCTCCAGGCAGCCCCATGCTGAGGGCAATTCTTTGGACAAGGGGGCAACCGGGGTCAGAAGCAGCCTTTGCTCACAGCGGCTGGGGGATGGGTGCACCAGGCCTGGTAAAGGGAATCTAGACAGAGAACCGATCGATCGATGGCTTTCTTCAAACAAAATCTTACCCACAACCCTGATAGATGTAAAGGAAAACACACACACACACACACAGATGATGGATGGCACCTTCACAGAAAACTTTCTGACTTCTTATCATCCCCATGAGAGAAAGTTCACCAGTTTGTATGGGACACTTATAGAAGTAAATAATAAACACTCTGTTAAAAAATTAATAGTAAAAAATGTTAGAAAAGTAACCAAATGAGATAAGATCATCATCATCATCATCATCATCATCATCATCATCTCAAGAAGATATAGAGTTCCAAGCAGATTTTTTAAAACCTTATGAATGGGGGCGCCTGTGTGGCTCAGTTGGCTAAGCGACTGCCTTCGGCTCAGGTCATGATCCTGGAGTCCCAGGATCGAGTCCCGCATCGGGCTCCCTGCTCAGCAGGGAGTCTGCTTCTCCCTCTGACCCTCCCCCCTCTCATGCTCTCTCTCTCTATCTCATTCTCTCTCTCAAATAAATAAATAAAATCTTTTAAAAAAAAAAAACCCTATGAATGAAAAAAGAAATAATAGTAAAAATAAAAATACATTGTACAAGGAAATGCAAAAAAAAAAGAGTATGACTAGCTCAGTTGTTGGACCCATTGCATATGGAATACTTAATAAAGATTTGTTGAATGGAACAGAATTGAACTGAGTATCCCCCAAAACATCATATATTGAATGTTTCACTTTTTAAATTCGTATGTTGTAGTCCCAACGCCCAGGACCTTAGAATGTGACCTTCTAATCAAAATAAAATGGGGATGAAGATGAACCCTAATCCAGTCTGACTGGTGTCCTTATAAAGAGGAGGAATTTGAACACAGAAACACACAGAGAAGGAAGACAAGATGAAGAGCCATAGGGGGAAGACAGACACCTACAAGCCAAGGAGAGAGGCACGGAACAGATTCTCCCTACAGCCCTCAGAAGAAACCAACCCCGCCAACATTTTGACCTTGGACTTAGCCTCCAGAACTGTGAGATAATAAATCTCTGTTGTTTAAGCCACGCAGCCTGGGGTACTTTGCTATGGCAGGCCCCAGGAAACCAATACATATGCCAAGGAACACTCTTGGGGCAAACACCATGGAAGGGGTCGACAGGCTTTGCCTGTTTGATTATAAGAAAAGTAAGAGTGGTTATTTCACTGTCTGATTTCAAAGTGAAATGAATAAAGTCATTATATAATAGTAAAAGATGCAATAAACAACAGAAGCCCGAGGACACCAGAACACCATGCAAGGAAAAAAATAGGCAGAAATTAGAATTGTAATTTGAAATGTCAATGTTCCACATGACAAATCAGTAGGAACTGGATTTAATGAAGAAAGTAGGGAGTTGATTAGTAGAATAAATTAGGTGGAATTAACAGACATGTAGAATCTCAGAAGAAGTTAATACATTTTTTCCAGTGTAATGGGTCATCGGAAATATCAACCAAAGAAGTCACAAAAAATTTCTTTACAGGAAGAAAAGAAGAGATTTCTACAGACCACATTCCCAAACTAAAAAGGAGTGCAATTTGAAATAAAGAGCAATAGAAGTGATTAAAATTTTAAACTAATCTCTTCAATAATAACCTACATCAGAGACAAAATCTACTACATAATTTCAATATAGTTTAAATAATGTATTCATACTGTATAACACACACACATGATCCACAATATGTAAAGTTGTATATACAGCTGACACGTAATTATGTAAATGATATGCAAATAAATGCATAAAAATAATCACAGTTGTCTTTGATTTTGGGGACTGAGCCATAATTTTTTTTATTTTATGAATTTTCTAAATTTTCTGCTTTCTAAAAAGGAAAAAAGCATCAAGAGAAATTAAGAAAAGGAGAGCTAATAAACTAAGCATAAATAAAGTAGGAAAAAGCTGTAAAATCAGTAACAGGAGGTCTGTAGGTTTATTGATTGACTGATTGATTGATTGGGTTCCACACCCAGGAAGGAGCCTGACTTGGGTCTTGAACTCACAACGCTGAGATCAAGACCTGAGCTCAGATCAAGAGTTGGAGACTCAAACAACTGAGCCACCCAGGCACCCCTGTTGACAATTTGTAAAAAGTATTAATCACGGGAATAAGAGGAAAACCCAAACTAGTAATATTCAGTGCAAGAAAAAAGCGATTACAATTTGAACCAAAGTTTTCTGTTTTGCTGAAACGGAGGAATATTATTTTTAATTATATGTTAAAATACTCGATAACCAAAATGAAACAGATGAGTTTTCAAAAACACGAAAAACACACGCAAAAAGAACTAGCAGATATACGGCTCTCGTTCCCACTGGTGCAGCCTCTATAAGAAGCATTAGCAAGAGGAGATGACTTATAATAATAGACTTATTATGGTTGAGGGGGAAAAAAGCCAACAGAACTAACTACAAAAACTAGGTAAAGCTGTTAAACCATAATGAAAACATAGGAGCAGGAGGAAACAAGACACCTGGCTCTGTAGATCTTTCAAATACCAAATAATTCTATCACATGGTGTTTCAGAAAACCGGGAAAGACAACACACTTCTGAACTGACTTTATAAGTCATGTGTATCTCTAGCTGGAGACCAGTATCAAAGAAGAAAATTTTAACTATTAGCACAGATGCAAAGGAAGAAAGGCAGATAGGAGGAGAGAAAGGGAGGGAGAAGGGAAGAGGGAGGTAGGAAGTGAGGAAGCAAAGGTAGGAAGGAAGAAAAAATGGGATCATTCCAAGCATCTAAAAACAAATTATCACTGATGACGTCCAGGAGTCATCAAGTGATTCATCAAGATGATTCATTGTATTCACAGGAAAGAGTAAGGATCACATAATGATATGAATAGATACAAATAAAGTATTTGCTTCAATGCAAAATATTTTCTTGATTGAAAGGAATTTCTCTTAATTTGACAGAGAGTGCATATTTAAAGTGGATAGTAACTATTTTTTAAATTTTATTTTATTATGTTATGTTAGTCACCAGACAGTACAACATTAGTTTTTGATGTAGTGATCCATGATTCATTGTTTTCGTATAACACCCAGTGCTCCATGCAGTACGTGCCCTCTTTAATACCCACCACCGGGCTAACTAATCCCCCCACCCCCCTCCCCTCTAAAACCCTCAGTTTGTTTCTCAGAGTCCATAGGCTCTCATGGTTCATCTCTCCCTCCAATTTCCCCCCCTTCATTTTTCCCTTCCTTCTCCTAATGTCCTCCATGCTATTCCTTATGTTCCACAAATAAGTGAAACCGTATGATAATTGACTTTCTCTGCTTGACTTATTTCACTTAGCATAGTCTCCTCCAGTCCCAACCATGTTGATGTAAAAGTTGGGTATTCATCCTTTCTGATGGCTGAGTAATATTCCATTGTATATATGGACCACATCTTCTTTATCCATTCATCTGTTGAAGGACAACTCAGCTTTTTCCACAGTTCGGCTACTGTGGACATTGCTGCTATGAACATTGGGGTGCATATGGCCCTTCTTTTCACTACATCTGTGTCTTTGGAGTAAATACCCAGTAGTGCAATTGCTGGGTCATAGGGTAGCTCTATTTTTAATTTTCTGAGGCACCTCCACACTGTCTTCCAAAGTGGCTGTACCAGCTTGCATTCCCACCAACAGTGTAAGAGGGTTCCCCTTTCTCCACAACCTCTCCAACATTTGTTGTCTCTTGCCTTGTCAATTTTTGCCATTCTAACTGGTGTAAGGTGGTATCTCAATGTGGTTTTAATTTGAATTTCCCTGATGGCTAATGATGATGAACATTTTTTCATGTGTCTGTTAGCCATTTGTATGTCTTCTTCAGAGAAGTGTCTGTTCATGTCTTCTGCCCATTTTTTGACTTGATTATTTGTTTTTTGGGTGTTGAGTTTGAGAAGTTCTTTATAGATCTTGGATACCAGCCCTTTATCTGTAGTGTCATTTGCAAATATCCTCTCCCATTCTGTGGGTTGCCTCTTTGTTTTGTTGACTGTTTCCTTTGCTGTGCAGAAGCTTTTTATCTTGATGAAGTCCCAAAAGTTCATTTTTGCTTTTATTTCACTAGCTTTTGGAGATGTATCTTGAAAGAAGTTGCTGTGGCTGATGTCAAAGAGGTTACTGCCTATGTTCTCCTCTAGGATTTTGATGGATTCCTGTCTCACACTGAGGTCTTTCATCCATTTTGAGTTTATCTTTGTGTATGGTGTTAGAGAATGGTCGAGTTTCATTCTTCTGCATGTGGCTGTCCAATTTTCCCAGCACCATTTATTGAAAAGACTGTCCTTTTCCATTGCATATTTTTTCCTGCTTTGTTGAAGATTATTTGACCATAGAGTTGAGGGTCCATATCTGGGTTCTCTATTCTGTTCCATTGGTCTGTATGTCTGTTTTTGTGCCAGTACCATGCTGTCTTGGTGATCACTGCTTTGTAATATAGCTTGAAATCGGGCAACGTGATGCCCCCAGCTTTGTTTTTCTTTTTCAACATTTCCTTGGCGATTCGGGGTCTTTTCTGATTCCATACAAATTTTAGGATTGTTTGTTCCAGCACTTTGAAAAATGTCATTGGAATTTTGATTGGGATTGCATTGAAGGTATAGATTGCTCTGGGTAGCATAGACATGCTCATGGATGGGAAGAATAAACATTGTTAAAATGTCTAAAGCAGATAGTAACTATTACACCTAGCGCAGAACATTAGAAAAGTTTAGCTCTAATATAAGAACATGTCAAATTTCCCTGTCATTAATCTTACTTAATACTGTACTAGATAAGTTGTCCATTGTTAGTTTATTTTTTTAAGATTTATTTATTTATTTTAGAGAGCGAGAGAGCACAGGGGGAAGGGTGGCAGAGGGAAAGGGAAAGAATCTCCAGCCGACTCCTCACTGAGCCTGGAACCCGAGGCGGGGCTCGATCCCACGACCCTGAGATCCTGACTTGAGCAGAAACCAAGAGTCAGATACTTAACCAACTGAGCCACCCAGGCACCCCATCCATCGTTATTTTAAATAAAATCAAAGAGATACAAACCTAGAAAAAGGGAAAAGTAATATATCACTTTTTACAAAATATTATCAGTTTCATGAAGAAGCAGGTTATAAGGAAGATCCATACATTTTAATGAAATTGCCATGAATTAGTGACATAGCTTAAAAACAACCAATGAAGTACATGTAGCAGAAGTTTGTTCTAGAAACCAGAAAACAATGATAACTAAAAAGAAGACAAAACAGGAGTCACGATGTAATGAGTATGATTGGCATAACTAGATATCAACATTAAGAATTATGTGAATTAATTACCTGTGTTGTACAATGAAAGAAAGTATATTTTAAAAACTTAAGCTATGAGAGTTTTATAGCCACGGAGTGTGGAAGTCACTATTTTCAAGCAACGATAAGATATCAAAAGAGATGAACAAGTAGCCTTTAAAAAATGCAGCCAAAAATACAAACAAAATTCACAGGCTTACCATTCATTATGAAAATCAAAATTTAAATAACTCTAGGATCCACCTTTTCAATTAGCTAAAATTGATCTATATCATAAAAATCCAATACATCAGAACTGTATGCAGACAGGTGTACTAAGAATAGCTGGTAAGCTATCATGTGGTATGTCTTTCCAGAAAGCAATCTGACAATATTTAAAAGAATTATGAAATTGTTTTGCATGTTGACAAAATAGTCATAACTTGGAGATGCCGTCTCTCTTTTTTTTTTTTAACATATATTGTATTATTTGTTTCAGAGGTACAGATCTGTGATTCAACAGTCTTGCGATTCACAACGGAGATGCCGTCTCCTCAAGCCTCCAAATATTTTATTTTATTCTTTTCATTTCATTTCATTTACTTTTAGAAAACAAAACCCCCAAACTTTAAAAATAAGAATTTATAGAAGAATGTTCAAGAAGCCTGGGTGGTCAGCCCATTAAGCATCTGACTCTTGATTTCAGCTCAGGTCATGATCTCAGGGTAGTGAGATCCAGCCCCCAGTCCAGTTCCTAGTTCCGTGAGGAATCTGCTTGAGAGTCTCCCTCTCCCTCTGTCCCTCCCCCTGCTTGTGCACTCTCTCTCTCTCTCTCAAATAAATCTTTAAAAAGCAAAAAAAGAATATTCATGGCAGCACTTTATTTTTTTTTATTTTTAAAGATTTTATTTATTTGACAGAGAGAGACACAGCGAGAGAGGGAACACAAGCAGGGGGAGTGGGAGAGGGAGAAGCAGGCTTCCCATGGAGCAGGGAGCCCGATGCGGGGCTCGATCCCAGGACCCTGGGACCATGACCTGAGCCCAAGGCAGATGCTTAAGGACTGAGCCACCCAGGCGCCCCCATGGCAGCACTTTAATAGTAAGATATTCCAAACAACCTGGGTGTCCGACAATAGGGAGATGTTTAAGTAGATGCTGGTAAATGCCAAGTGCAGCGCCTCTTCTCTCTTGCAAGCTCTTCTCTCCCAGAAGGACAGCACCCACACAGTAACCCAACAGAGAAACCTAAGACTTCTTTCTTTACCTTATTCTAGCCCTTCCCCCATCTAGGAGCCTCCTAACTGGCCTCTGCTTCCAATGCCCTCCTCCTCCTAAAACTCGTTTTCCTCAGTGCTGCCAGCGTGCTAATTCTGAAACTTGAATCTGCTTCCCAATCTCCGCAATTACCCATAAAATAAAAATCCAAACAGCATGGCATCCAAAGTCCTCCAAGATCTGACCCTACCTACCAGTGTATTTCTTCCCTCACACACACCCCATGCTCTAACCATCCAGACGATTTTCAGTTCAAGTCCATCATGCTGTGGACAATCTTATGCCTTTGCCTAGAATGCCCTCCCCCACCCTCTTGTCCTCCTGACAAACACTCCTCATCTTTTAACCTTAACTCAAGCTTCACTGCCCTATAAGCCTTTCCTGATATCGCAGGAAATGCATGCACTTCAGCTTAGATATGCAAAAATACATTACCATGTTTCTTTTCTCTATATGCTATTATTCCTGCTAATGACGGGAGCAGTGGAGTCAGGATACCCCAACTTGCCAGTTAAAGGTAATACAGTCTCTTTAGGTTGAAAGCTGTCACTTTCAGGAAGATAGGGAAGGTTTCAAATCCTCATCAGACAGTTTCTTCCCTTTCAGAGGAACTCATGTGACCCCCAGCACTTCACAAGATGGCACCCGTATGCAAGGAAATATGACTCTTCCTTGCAGTGAGGTGACATGCGTCCATCTCCTCCCTGGCTGTGCTGACATGTCACTTGCCTTATTAAGTTTCTGAACGTACTGAACTCGTAGCTGCTGAGATAATGGCTCGTCCAACTTGGTTTTTTGGACGCTGTGATGATACCAACTGCCGAAATCCATGACCTCTGGCATTGTCCCCACGTTCTGAAGCCTCCTCATTCGGAGCCCAGGGGACCTTCCCAGTCCCTGGATTTTTGGCCCATTAGTAGCCCTGCTCTGAGGCGTGTGGAGCTTCTGGGCGTCCTCAGTGCCGTGTGCAGGCTTTGGACACCTGCTAACTGCCTCACCCTCGTAAATTTAGACCCATCCTCTGCCAGTGCTATTCTATTGTTCTTGCGTCATCCTGGACGTGATGATGTGATGAATTGCCCCCAGAAACAAGGAATCTGCCCCAATGTTCATGGTTGCCTCAACCCTGCCTGGCTCTTCCTACACCACCTTCTGCCAACTCTGAAGAGAGAGTCCAACACTCAGGACTAAACTCTTGTCCTTCTCCCCCTCTCCTCTGTGCCTCCTCTTAGTGCAGGAATAGGTTTCTAATTGCCCTTCCTGACTTAGAGGAGTTACTGACACCAGTGCTATTCAAAAGTTGATGCGAATATAGGGGCGCCTGGACGGCGGTTAAGTGTCTGCTTTCAGCTCAGGTCATGATCCCAAGGTGCTGGGATCGAGCCCCGCATGGGGCTCCCCGCTCAGAAGGGAGTCTGCTTCTCCCTCTGCCCCTCCCTCCCTGCCCCGCTTGTGCTTTCTCACTCTCATTCAAATAAATAAATAAAATCTTTTTTTTTTTTTAAAGTTGATGTGAATATAAATCACCTGAGGATGCTATTAAAATGCAGAGTCCAATTCAACAGTTCTGGACCGGGGCCTGAGAGTCAGCATTTCTAACAAGCTCCCAGGTAACGCTAGCCGGGCTTGCCAATGACCACTCTTGGAGAAGCAAGTCTGATCAGTCACTGGATTGTATGTGCTTCCCCCACACCCCTTCCCTGGGACAATAATAGCAGACAAGGTATAGGTAAAGGAAATAGGTGAGCAATGGGAAAAGATGTCAGGAGCTCAGTCCCCCTGACCGCCACCATCTTTCCCTCTCCCACTTGAACCCCATGGCTTCTTTGAGATTCATATGCTCTACCAATTCCAGCCATTACTTCTGTATTTGAGTATATGTGTTTCTCCCTAACTATACTATAATTTTCTTGAAAGTGTAGAGTAGAATTCCCAAACTGGTGGTGACAGGCTGCATATGGCCCCACAGATGTTTTGTTTTACCATCACAGTGTTTTTAAAATATATGAGTCGGTTGCCAAATGCAAAGCACTGATTCTCAACCCTAACTGCACATTACAATCGCCTGGAAAACTTTCCAAAAACGTCAGTGCCTGAGTCCTACCCTCTCAGCGATTCTGCTTTAACTTGTCTGAGAAGGGTCCCAGACGTCAGAATTTATTTTTAATGAACTTTTCATTCTAGGACTGTTTGAGAGTCACGGCATTATTGCAGATAGTACTGAGTATTTTCCTATATCACACGGCTGGTTTTCCCTCTTAACATCTCACATTATTATGCTACAGTTGCTACAATTAGTGAACTGTATTGATCCACTATTATTCACTGATGTCCTATTTTATTCAGACTACCCTCGTTTTTCCCTAGTGATTTTTTCTGTTCCAGGATCTCATCCAGGTTACCACGTTCCATTCAGCTGTCCCGTCTCCTTAGGTTCCCCTTGGTCATCGCAGTTCGCTCAGACTTTACCTTGATCTTTGTCATCTTGATCGTCCTGAGTAATACTGGTCAGGTATTTGTAGAATGTCCCTCCCTTGGGGTTTGTTTGACGTTTTTCTCATGATTAGACTGGAGTATTTTTTTTTTAAAGGTTTCGAGGTTATTCTGAAGTCCAGCTAGTGTTAAAAAAAAAAAAAATCCTTGATTTTAAGAATGGGAAGAGTTCGCATGAAAGTTCAAATTCTGGCTTTCCTTGGGGCGCCTGGGTGGCTCAGTTGGTTAAGCGACTGCCTTCAGCTCAGGTCATGATCCTGGAGTCCCGGGATCGAGTCCCGCATCGGGCTCCCTGCTCGGCAGGGAGTCTGCTTCTCCCTCTGACCCTCCTCCCTCTCATGCTCTCTGTCTCTCATTCTCTCTCTCAAATAAATAAATAAAATCTTTAAAAAAAAAAAAAAAATTCTGGCTTTCCTTGGCATGTGAGGAGATGTGCAAACATTGAGACTGTGGTCCTTCCTGGAAATGAACGACTAGCCATGAAAAGTGCTTCCCAGCACCTTCCAGGTCTCCACAAATCACTTCACTAGTGACCCTCAGGTCACCGCCAGTGTAGACCGTAACTTCATCTCTTATGCCTAGCTCCTAGCATGTGCTGACACAAAGCATGCACTTGATAATGTTGATTAAGGCAATAAGTAATTGAATGAATGAAGGAGTGCCTAAAGGGAAGGACACGCAGTTCCTGAAAACGGCAAATTCGTGTCTGATATCAGCAGGTTAAATTATTGGGGCAAATATGGCCAGTTGATTTACTCAACATTTGTTCGAACCTACTTTCTATCTGATAGGAAACTGGGCTTCCTCATGGGACACTAGTCGTGACAATCGCTTTGCCCAACTTGGAAGAAGGAAGGAAGCCACATAAGGAGGAAGCCATGCACAGGGAGAGGACTTTTTTTTCTGGCAAGCCCAGTCGTGGAGACATTTGGTGATTCTGAGACCAGCAGCATCCTGATTGGTGCAGAGGCCGCATGGTTTTGGGGGCCTGGAAGCAGCACCCGACTAAGCAGGCCAGTCCTGCAGTGTGCTTCTGGGAGCTGTTCCCCAAGCAGAGCCTCCCCAAGCCCGCGTTTTCATCCGCCCAAGACTTTCTCCATAAATTTACAGGATGGATGAATTCTGTTATCTTCATTTACTCGTCTTGATACAATAATTGGTCAGAGACTGCGAATTGCCTCGCCAGTACTCACTCCGTTCTTCACTCGGCTTCTATATTTGGGAAGCGTAAATATGTCATGCTTTAAAAACATATGCTCTGTCTCCGTGTTCCCTTGCAGAATGAATGGCTGAGGAGTAGAAATGGAAGACTTGGCACAGGGCTTCTGGGAAAGATCTTGAAAGGGGTCTGCTCAGCTGGCAAGTACTCCCTCGTCCTCTGTCCATCCTCCGACTTGGATGTGATGTTTTTAGCACCCACAGCCTCTTGTGAAGACGGAAGCCACATGCTAAGAACGGCAGAGGAGAAAGCCAGACAGAGGCTGGATAGTGACACTGCTGTGGTGTCATCCTGTTGGCCCCTGACCACCTGCCTCCAGCCTTCTTCTTATTTGAGAGACAAACAAAATTGTCTTGCTTAAGCTACTATGATTTGGGGGCCCCACTTCCTAAGAGTTTAAAGCTGTCCCTTAATAATATAAATACAACGTAACAGGATATCTAGCTGGAAATTAGATGTTTTGAGTGTTTTTAGCTCTAGTAAGTCAACTTAGCCTTTTCATGTGTCCAGTCTAATCTCTTTTGAGACACTGAAGTACCTTCCTCCACCTTCAGAGCCAGTTTAAGATCTCCAGATGCTTCTCTGGGTAGCCAAGCGAAGACGTGAAGGATAGCTCTATAATCTGGCAAGGGGATTCCAGTCAGCCCTTTCGTGTTTTTCCAGATCCAGAAAGGGAGCCCTAGGGAGACACTGAGGAAGGGAAGGCAGTCAAGCTTCTGGATTCAGTTGCTTACACAGTACTTCCTAAATATTCACGGTGTGTCTACTTTAAGCCGCGGAACTGTCTAGGCATTGAGAGCAAGCAAGGAATGAAAGATCAGGTCTCTCTCCTCTGGGAGTGTGCACTCTAGTGGGACCTCTGCGAGGAAGCTGAGCTGTGTTACAGAATGTGACGAGCAGAGTGTGAGGCACTCAGTCCTCTTCACGCTTCAGGGAGACCATGGGAGTGAGCTACTATTATCTTCATTGTCTGAATGAGACCAGTGTTCACAGAAGTTAATTATCTTGATTGGGCGCGGTAAGAAATCAAAGTAGATCCATCTGACTCTAAGGTCACATTCTTTCCACTTCAGTATTCTGCCTCCTCCATGCCAGGCTGCAGCTCCAGAGACCTTGCCAGTCTTTATCAAGCAAATCTTGCCAGTTCACATCATAGCCACACCAGTCATCCCACAGGCCGAAAGAGGCCGTCCAGCTTGGGGGAGGGCACAACAGCTGCATGAATCCAGGAATTTAGTGGGCTTCAGTAGTATCTCCAAGATTCTATCCCGCCTAAGAAATATTTGACGGTGCCGTAAGTTGTGGGTTTTTTTGTTTGTGGTGGTAATTTACATGAACTGTTCTTGCTCTTGAGGGGGTTTAATGCCAACTACTGCCTCCCTACAGAAAGAAAAAAATACTGTCTCTTGTCATTTTCACCAGCTCAATCTTTGACTTGACCACAGGGTCTTCGGCAATATCCACCAGTTAATGGGAATGCACAGACTAGGGGAAATCGGAGAAGAAAAGGAGTTGCCAGAAATTCTTTCCAGACCACTGGGTCCTCCTAGAACTAATTAGCTTGAGGCATGTAGGAAGAGAGAATGTATGTCTTATGGTCAGTAGGAGTGTGGGCTAATCACCAACTGTGACCCTCCCCAGGCCACGAGAACTTACTCCCTGGTCAGAATCAGTTGCTCCCTCTGCTCTACCCCCCACACTGGGAATGTATCTCTAAATTTGCCCTTCCCACCGTTCTGCAGCCTCGGTATCAGGAATGATGTCTTTTCATTTCTGTCTCTATATCAAAATTCTTTCAGTGTTGGTGGCAAAGGACGTAAAAACTAATTCAAACGGGCTTAAGCCAAGGAAGAGTAGAAAGGAAGGAAAGGAAAGAAAAGAAAAGAAAAGAGAAAAGGAAAGGAAAGGAAAGAAAAAGAAAGAAGAGAAAGAAGAGAAAGGAGAAAGAAGAGAAAGAAGAGAAAGAAAAGAAAGGAAAGAAAAGAAAGAAGAGAAAAGAAAAGAAAAGAAAACCATTGGCTCATAAAATTGTAAAGTTTAGGGCTAGTGCCAGACTGATTTGGCCTGGATCCAGAGGCTCTAATAATATCTTCAGAATTCCATTTTTCTCCATCTTAGTTCTGCCTCACACAATGCAGGTTAGGTGCTTATGCGGTAGGTCCTGGCAATTCCAGCTCCCTTCATTCTTACTGTTAATAATCCCAAGAGAAAGTAATTTTCAGTGCTTCCAGCTTAAATTCTGGCTTTATTCTGATTGGAGGAACCCGAGGGACTCAGCCATCTCTGAACCAATCACCAGCTAGGGGGCTCAGTGTGGTGATTGGCCAGCCCTGAGGCACCTGCTGTCCCTGGAGCTGGGGGTGGAGACTCTCTAAACCACGTGGGCTGAGCAAGGATGGTGGGAGTGGTTCCCCAAAAAGAAATTCATGGAGTTATTACCAGAAGAAAAAGTGGATTGGATAGTAAGTGACCAAGAATAACATGGGATCCTCACTTGCCCAACACAGCGCTTGGCACATGTAGGAGCTTAGAAGTCTTTTATTCAATTTATTGTTGAAGGAGGAGGTGCTCCCTGGGGCAGACCTGTGCTTGGAGCAGTGCCCTGCCTCAGGCACCTGGTGGTATGGGTAAGTGATGCCCGTCTTGGATTTCTTTTCCCTTTGGCTCCTCTTCTCTGAGTCCTGACTCCTCAAGCTGCACTTGAGGCTGGATAATTTCTTCTCTCTCACAACACGTCTTCTATTCTCCAATCCTGACCAGTCTACGCTCTTTCTTCCGAGGTAGAGCTCCTTGGAAGGCAACGCCCATGTCCTCCCGGCCTGGTCCACAGAACTCAACTGGACCTGAGCTGTCTTGGGTGAGACACTAACTGGGCCGGGTGCCTTGCTTCACCAGGATGGAGGACAGGAAGGAAAAGAATTCCAGAACTGAAACCTTATCTTCTAGGTGCCCCCCTCCATCCTCTTCCAAGCAGCCCGTCGCCTCTTTTCCACAGTGTATCTGGCTGATACCCTGAGAGGAGGACGAGTGGTTTCTCAAGATGGCAGCAGTTTGTATTTCTACAAGTTACGGCCGCACTGGTAAAGTTTCATCTCAGAGTATTGTACTAATTGACCAGAAAATATTGTGCTCTGGAAGCAGTAAGTCAGTAGCTAAGCTCTGTATGGTATCTGTAAGAAGACACACTTAATTCCATGCTGCTGTGGTTTGGGGGGCCGTGTTCCACTACTCCCCAAAAGAACTTGCAGCTGACTGAATCTTCTTCTGTTTTAAAGTTCAGATGCCCAGTTAGTGTAACAGGATGTTGGCAATCCTCTCTGTTTTCCTACAATAATTAATTGTTCCTATCTTCCTAATCAATGCATTCCTTAAAAATTTTACATTGTACATAACAATGATCGATCTTTATCATAAAAAGTGTGCTCCACAAGATAAAATATCCAATTTCCTATTTTCACCGCCCATACGCTTTTAAATAAACCTGAAATTTAAGACACTAAATGTAGATGTGTATTCCAATTGAGGCATCATACATGAACCTTGGAGTAACTAATAAACTTGTGATTTCTCATGCATTCCAAATAAGAACCTGACAAAGAAGATGGTGAAGTAACTACCCAGGATAGGGAGATTTAAAGAGCACCTGATGATTTGTCTTAGAATATGACTTTCACACACTCTAGTTAGAGGAAATTGAAAGTGAAATATAGTGTTGCTTCTAATAACAGAAGTATTCTGTATCTGTGCAGTGCATTTCATCAGAGGATGTTGTAAGCCTTATCTCGGTAATCTTTATAACCACAAGGGGAGTTGAGTAGGCGGTCAATGACTCCATTTTACAGATAAAGAAATTGAGGCACAGAATAATTGGGTTTCTCAAAGTCACATACATCAGAGAGGATGCTGGGAATCAAGTCCACTTTCAATTCTCAGTCAGTCCAGAATTTCACCTACTCCTACTTTTAGAAGCTGAGACCCACCCAGCTTGGCTATTAACCTTTGTTCTACGCGCTGTTGTTCATTGCGTCTTCCTTAAACTCCTGTTCTCGTTTTCTTCCCGGATGTCAGTTCTCTTCCTGACACTAGAATTTTTTTGTTCTAATCCTTAGTTGGCTCTCAGTATAAATCGATTTCCCATTTGTGTTCCTGAAGCTCATGAGTGGATTTATTTTACTAGCTAAAAGACATGAGCCACGATTTTGTGACATACATTGAAACACAGTTAAGTTGATAAATAGAGCACAAAATGTTGCAAAATCAAAATACAAAGGTTTATGGGTACCCAGCATACAGGTTTGATGCTATTCAGCACTGATTTCCAGGAGGCATGTCTGCCCTACCCTGATGGAAGTCTAAGTTTGATAAATTTATTTTTTTTTAGCCCGTGTTACATAACTATTCATTTCCCAGGAGCATAACTTCCCTTAGGGGTTATAATAAAATGTCTTTGCAATGCCTTGTCACGGTGAGGCGAGAGAAAAGTTGAATCTTTGGGGTTTAGATACACTTTTGACAGGCAATAAGTAAAATGTTTTCAACAATTCCTATGGCGTGCACTAAATACCAGACTCTTTCCTGATCGTTATCATTTGTTCTTGAAACATATCACAACTTCCCAGAGGGGAAGCATTTATTTAGCATTAATTACCTTCTAGGACACAGGGTCTTCTAGGTGCTGTCGCCCGAATCAAAAAAGTACTGTGAAAACCAAGTCCTGAGAATAAAGAGTCGATATTTGATTAAGCCTTTGATAGGAGGGTAGAGCATGTTGGTTAAGAGAGTGGGCTTCATAGAGATGTGGATTCAGAGTTCAGCTCTGCTGCTTTGAGAGTCATTTGATTTCCTGTAAAACAGTGCTGATGATACCCACTTCCTAGCGTCCAGGTGAAGCCAAAACAAGATGAGGTATGTAAAGTGCTTATTATACTCAATGAATAGCAACTATTTGAAGATATGTTTAAAAATAAATGAGGCTAGAGGTGCCTGGCTGGCTCGGTCGGTAGAGCATGCAACTCTTGATCTGGGGGTTCGTAAATTCGAGCCCCACGCTGGGTGTAGAGATTACTTAAAAATAAAATCTTAAATAAATAAGGTTACTCATTGCCCCGTGTGTGTGTGTGTGTGTGTGTGTGTGTGTGTGTGTGTGTGACAGAGAGAGAGAGAGAGAGAGAGAGAGTATTCAAGGCAGTTCGTCACTGATGATTGGCGAGAACCTGACCTCTGCAAAGCGTTCTGTTTATTTCAAGTACGTTGGCATACGGCAGACACTAAGCAGCAAGTCACCAGGTGTCCGTTTGTAATTTGAATGAGTACAGGCAGTCTGGGTCTCTGGTCTGCATGTGGTGGAGCTTTGTGCTTCTGTAAGAAAGGAGAGAATTGATTTCCTATCTTTACAAAGAGGAGGGAGACAGAGCTCCTTACACCGCCTCCAGGGTCACAGAGAGAGAGTGGTGGATCTTTGAAGATTAGAGAACTTCATTGGTTACCTTTTCTTAAATAGAAAACCTTTGTAGATGGGATGGAATTGAACTTAACTATTTTTGCAGGTGATCTAATCTGAAGCTCCAGGGTTAAGGCACACAGAAAAAAAAAAAAAAACCTCACTAAAAACTGAACTAGAACTGAAGCTTATTAGGTGTCCTTTGATACCACTGTGACCCTAGGTGGCTGAGCCAGAAGGGCTTGGACATGACCTAAACTCAGTTTCTCTTCCATCTCCTCCTCTGTCTGGTGCAGGAAAACCCTGTGACCCATCTACACTTCTTTACATCCAGCAAGACAGCTGGCATTAGACTAGCAGCTGTCCCTAGCCCGTCTTGGCTGCGAGCCTCCCTGGCTTCCCTCCAGGCTCACTCTGCTACAGGTATATGCACATGCCCTGCAGATCAGCTTGCTGGTGCTCACAGCATGGAAGGAGCTTGTTAGCAATTCCATTTCCTGTGTGAATGGGGCCAAGGCCACGGTGTTCTATGGGTGGGAGTCAGCTGCACTCAGACCCATAACCAGCCCTAAGTCACTGACCCCCGCAGCCCGCCTGCCTGTGGACAAGCAGCACCATGACGCCCCCATCACGCGGCCATCGCTGCCACTGGGAAGCAAGTCAACCGGACTCCTTCATGTTGTGGGAAAAGAGGCACTCCTACTAGAGAAAGATTCTCGAACTATCATTATTGGGAACAGTGATGCCCAATGTGTATTAGGAGTCAGGTAGGAAGAATGAGAATGTGGAATGACTCAGGAAGAAGGAATCGAAGAAAAAAATACGAGGTCATGTTGGCTGGCTATGATCATAGTACTTTTTTTTAAACCACAGAGTGTATTTGTGTGTACATGAGGGCCGAAAAAGTCAACTCGTATCTATTAAGCAACACACAATATCACAATATCAAGTTGGATGTGGTTGGAAGTACATTAGAAGTATCTAAATTACGCCCATCTTTTAAGCCCTGACTTAAGTATCCTGGCTTCCAAAAGCCTACGGACACAAGAAGAATCTCTCCCTCCTCCGATTTTCATTCTACTTATTGTCTATCAAAAGATTCCGTGCTTTTGAAGCCCATAAAATTTATTGAGGACAAAAATCCAGCAGAAGCCAATATGGAAAGCAGATCAAAGCGGAGGGACTCTGGTAGATAGAAGTGGGAATATGGTCACCCTGCCATCCCTCTGTGGACAGCCTGAGAAACACTGGGGTATTCTAGAACACCATTTGAAAAGTGCTTGCCCGTATCAGTTACTTGGCAGTTAATTGCATACATTGTCTGTGGTTTCTTGTTTTTTGTTTTTTGTTTTTCTGATTCTTGTACGTTCGTTACTAGATTACAGATTTCTAAAGGGCAAAGATTCAAATGAAAGACCAGAGAAACGAGGGCTAGGAGTCAGGAGCCTGGCACTGCCACTCACCAGACCTTGCACATAAGCCTACTCAGTGCACTGAGCCTGCAAAGGCCACATGAGACCATATGTAAGAAGTGTGACAAAATTCCCAGTTTCTCACGATAGTCATGGTTTGCACTTGCTGGAGACCAGTTAACTTCACTGATTATTTTTAGGACCCTTTTCATTCTCAAAAGTCTCCCAATTTGGATGATCAATCATATGACTTCTCTATATATAAGGCCACTTTTTCTTTCTCTCTCTCTTTTTTTTTTTTCCACTGCGGGACTTTATTTCCCTCACACAGTGACGCATTGCCAGGGTCCTATTGTTCTCACATGACAGGAGCAAACCCAAATTTGTTGTCATCTCTTAAGGAATTGAGAGTTGTGTACAAAAACCTTACATAGATTAAAAGGATGAATAAATTTACAGTTGTAAATGCAAACCGT
The DNA here is from genome assembly GCF_004348235.1 of Phoca vitulina. Lineage (NCBI taxonomy): Eukaryota > Metazoa > Chordata > Mammalia > Carnivora > Phocidae > Phoca > Phoca vitulina. Next base: position 19,888,510 of record NW_022589734.1, read on the forward strand.
CTTCCAACTCCAGGCAATTAACAACCCACAGTGTGCTGGCAGGAAAATATCGAGTAAGAAAGGAAAGTGGGTCCTAAAGCTCAGACCTTCCCAATCCTGTCAGACCGGAAAGACGGAAATGACGATTGGTTCAGGACTCTTGCTAGCCTCTGGAGAAATTCTGGAACAGGCAGCTCTTACACATTAATACCCTGAACAGAGTAAGAACCTCACAGTCTCGCAGCTTCTCAAACCAATGGATCGCTCTTCCAGACATACGTTCTCCACCTCAGCCATGAAGGGACTGAGCTGCATGGACGAAGGGTTTAAATCAAAGGCATGTGCCGGGTATCGAACATATACCAAGGGGACCGTTAACTTGGATACAAGGTCAAGATCAGCAGCAAGTTCTGCAATCTAGCACTGATATCAGATACAAGCTTCAAGGACAAATTTCTTTTCAAAGGCGTATTCCAGTTATTTTTTTTTTTAAAGATCTTATTTGAGAGAGAGAGAGAGAGAGCACACACGAGTGGGGGCAGGGGTAGAGGAAGAGGAAGAAGCAGGCTCCCCACTGAGCCTGGAGCCCAACGCGGGACTCGATCCCAGGACCCCAAGATTGTGACCTGAGCTGAAGGCAGACGCTTCACCGACTGAGCCCCCCAGGTGCCCCCAAAGGCGTATTCCAGTTAAAGGCCACTTTGTAATTCATGATGCTGTGCTGGTGCTCCCCCACTTACCCACTCACCCCTACCCTAGGATCCAGCACGGGGCAAAAGACACAATAAGGGCTCGATATCTATTACATTAGTTCAGGATAAGACACGGTTATTAACCTAAAGGAGCTCAAAACCTAATTGAGGAGATGATGGACACATATGACGCCTCTTGAAATCAATACAAGCCGGTGGGGGGTGGGGGGCAGTGGGTACTCCATAAGATGAATGAGAAGAGCGCCAGGCGGGTCCTGTGTGCTCTGAGTTGCAGGCAGGCAGTCCCTTCATGGCAATTGGATTTTAAACATCGGAGCCAGGGAGAGAAGCCAGGTGAGGAACGGGCAGGACCAGACACCAGACAGACCAGCATGTGGAACCCATGATTGGAGCAACAGGGGTTATGAGGTGGTGAGTATCAGGGAGGCAGGGGCTGGGCTTGGGTGGGTGTCTGGCGGGGGCGGGGGGGGGGGCGGCATTCAGCAGCGATCCAGGCAGGCAGTTGGGGTCAGCGAGGTGCCTATGTGGATGGACCGACAGCAGTGAGGGCCGTGTGGTAGGGGAGAGCCAGGCGATGGGTCCTGGCAAGGCCACGCAGTCTCTAGCTCTCGGGAAAGGGAGTCCTGAGGCGAGAACAGGGCTCAGCAGTTTAGGCAGGGGCTTTCTGAAAGTCGGGCGGTGGGAGGGGATGCTATGCTTTGGGCTGATTTGGCTCTGGGGCATGCGGGGATCTCAGTGGCGGGTGAGCACTGGAAGAATGAGCTGAAAATTGGCAGCGACCAAGCAAGAGGGATTCATTTGGCTTTGGGCATGGCCCCAAGGAGAGGAGCCAGCTGTCCAAACCACAAACGAGGGTCTGACATGGGTCAGTGACCGTGTTCAAATCTGCCAGGAGGAGCCTGATCCCTGCCCTCTCCTCCGAGAGGTGGAAGCCAGGCAAAATCCACTGGGGCAAAATCCCCCAAGTTATGGTAGGTCACGGGGCCCAGCACAGCTTTCCCAGCAGTGGTTCCAGTAGGTGAGGTTGAAGGCAGACCTTGGAAGCATGTGAAATCTTAGACAGCAAATCCAACACTGGGTCATAAAACAGGAGTTTGACTGAGACTAGGTTTTGCGTTAAAGAGCGCAATGGGAAATCATGAAATGAGGCAAAAGGGGTGAAGACTGGAGGGTCAGGGAATACGGGATACCTCTCACAGCAATTTCATGACAAAGTGTGAGCCCCGATGGGGGTCTCACATATAGCAGTCCCACCATGGGCTGACATACATGGGCTTGAACCATTTAAAGAGGAGCGGATGGTACATGGCAATAACCATCTCCAGGTCGAGATCATGAAGGTAGCCAAGCAGGAGGCGGGCACACGGTTCACAAGACTCCATCTAGCGTCCGGAGGGAACAGGTGCAGCCCTGGGGGAGAGGAGGTAGGCGAGCCCTGGGCAGGATGCAGGGGTCTCAGCAAAGTCGACTGGGGTCAGGGTGAGCTTCAATCCCGGGAGTAAAAGTCAGGATCCAGGACAGAAGCCCAGCCACAGAGACAAGCCACACGCACCTGGGGTAAGAAGGAGAACTTGGGTCCTGGACCTACCCCAGCCCCACCAAATATCAGCCGGGGGAAGCGAGACCATGTGATGGTGGAATTTGGTCAGTGCTCTGGACTCAGACGAATTGGGGTTTTAATCTTGATCCTACCATTTGCTGGCTGTGAGATCATCAGGTAGTTAATTAATATTTCTGAGCTGTGGTTGCCTCATCTTTAAGATGGGGATAACAACATGTACTTGGCCTGGTTGCATGAATATTAGGTGATGTAATGCATGTGAGGACCAAGCTCGCTCGGTGCCCACCTCCATTATAGATGCTCCATAAACAGAACTATTACTACCATTAAGACTAAATCCAAACCACACCTATGGGAGGGGAGGCAAATGGGACTTTTAATACACTGCCAGGCTGGCCCAAGGTACCCTGGGAAAACGGATGGTGCTCAGCCTGCAGGTTGAAAGCTGGATGATGCTGAGACAGGCAGGGACTAAGAGTGGCCTTGGTCCTATGGAAAAAGCAAGGGCTCGATTTCTAAAAACAGGTGTTCAGGTTCAGAGAAGGACCAGCTGTGAGGTGTTGACTCACTGGCCCTCATTTCCAGCTCAAGGAACACTGAGCCTACAGGCAGGGTCCAAACACCCCTTGCAGAAAGAAGGAAGGAACATGGGATTAGGCAACCGAGCAGCTCATGACGCTGAGAACCGGTGGACACTGTCATCCAAAAAATATCCCCTCTCCTTAGACTGAAGATCCATGGTACCTAAAATTCCACCATTATATATTCATTCCTTTGAATTAAATATCCTTCTCTCCCAAGCATAACTGTTTAAATGTAAGCGTTGCAGGACATGGAACACATTGGGTCACTCACTCATAACTCATGTGTCCAGGCCTCCATCTGCTGAGAGCCTACAACCCCCTCAGAGGACTCACATGGCTCTTGACCTTCCCCAGATACGGGGCGGCCAGCTCAAGGGAAGGAGAGGAGGCATTTTTAGGACTATGAAGTCTTGGGAAAGAATCAGGAAAAGGTAGAAGCTCACACAGTGTTTGTTCTCTTCTTTCTGCTGACATTGGGGTTTCACGGGAGCTAGTTTATACATCTAGTTCTGTTTTGTGGATCCGAGGGTCCTAAGCGTCTAGAGAACTACAGGCATCTGGATATGGAGAAGATGGTCTTAGAAAGGTAGGGAGAGGGACACTGCGTGCACAATTTCCCCTCCCCGGGGCCCCAACCCCCAGGATCTTCTTCCTTTGGTCTCCAGCCTTCCTCTGAAGAAGCTAATACCTATAAACCATGGACATAAAGCTGCTAAGGCAGCTTCAAATTTAGGCACCAACAGTGCATTGGAAACGTGTGTGTGTGGCTGGCTTGCCACGTGTTTGACCAGTGGTGGGCAATATATGGTAAGCCCTTGCTCCACACGGCTCCCAAGCCCTCGAGATGTGGCTGGTCCGAAATGAGATGTGCCGTCCATGTACAATACACACCAGGTTTGAAAGACTGTGACAAAAAGGGAAAAGAATGTGAAATGTCTCTTCCATATTTTGTACGTTGATTACCTGTTGGAATGATCATACTTGGGATATGTTGGCTTAAATAAAATCTATTATTAACATTAATTCAACTATTTTTTCTTCACTTTTTGGTGGGACTGCTAAGCATTTTAGATTCCGTACCTGACTCACATTAGATTCCTATGGGACAGCACTGTTTTGGGTGAATTGATGAGTCAGTTTTGTTCGAGGGGCCCCAGCTCCTGAGGGACCGGCCACCCCCACTATGATTTGTCAACTGGCTGGTCACAGAGGGGTCAGCTTCTGTGGTGAGAGGGAGGATGATGGCTCTAGGCGAAGATCACTGAACATTCCCTTTATCCCTTTTTGGATCCGTCAGGGAAGTGCTGTCTCTCTTCTCACCAGACACCCTCACTTAGACAATTAAGAAGCTCTCCGAGTCCTTCCCCTCATCACCACCTTATGGTTCCTCCCTGTGTTGAGAAACGGACTCTTTTTTTTTTTTTTAAGACTTTATATATTTGAAAGAGAGAGAGAGCATGAGCAGGGGAGAGGGGCAGAGGGACGGGGAGAGGGAGAAGCAGACTCCCCATTGAGCAGGGAGCCTGACGGGACTTGATCCCAGGACCCTGGGATCATGACCTGAGCCAAAGTCAGACGCTGAACCAACTGAACCCCCCAGGCACCCTCCCTGAGAAACAGAAACTCTTAACTCCCTATTTTTTCACCAGCTGGCCCTATGGAGGGATAGGGTCTCCATGAAGCATCTTGTGCTTCTCTGTCTTGGTGAGCTCAGAACTCCATGTTAAGACCCTCTCATCTAGATCAAAAAACCTGTTCTGCCTCCCCCTCTGAAACTAGAAAGTTAGTCCTTCATTAGATTAATAAGGACACAAGCTTCACCTGATCTCTTTGCACATTTATGTGGCACCTACTACATGCCAGCATTGAAGAGAAAAGCTAACAAAACAGACGCGTGGCTCTGTCCACCACATTCGATGAGCCCATGGTTCCTTCCTTCTTGAAACACTTGCTTCACGTGGCCCCTAGGCATGACTTTACCTTATTTCTTCCCATTTTACCGCCCAGTTCTTCATCCTCTTAACTAGCTCCTCCTGGCCCTGATCTTTGACTATGGGCACTGCCTCAGTCTTCAGACCTCATCTGTTTAACTGTCACAAAGTCCCCAAGTTACTGCTCTGTCCCGATGGTTGTAAGTACAATCTGGGTGCCGAGAACACCTCATCTTCGTGACCTGGCCTGGTCCCAGACTCTCGCTTGCACCCCAGACTCATAAATCCATCCCTCTCTCTTCAACATTTCCACTTGGATGTCTCCTAGGCATCTCAAATGTTACATATCCAACGCTAAGTTCTGGTTTCTCCTCCAAAATCTGCTCCAACTTGGAATAGTGAGACTGCATCCTCCGGTTAAAAAAAAAAATTGAATCGTCCTTGATTCGTCTTCCTCTCACATCCCACTTCTAATCTGTCAGCAAGTCCTATCAGCTCTCCTTCAAAATATATCCACCTTCTGACCATTCTCTCCATCCCAGCCTCTACTCCCTTGGGTCAAGCCGCTGCATACGGGGGATTTTTATGATGGTTTCCTACTGAGTCTCCCTGCTGTTATTCTTGCCTTCCCCTACCGTCTATTCTCAGGTCAAAAACCAGAGCAAGCCTTGAAAAATGTAAGTTGTAGCCTATCATCCCACTGCTCAGAACCCTGCAAAAACCTCCATGTCTCTCCAAGCAAAATCCAAAGTATTTGCTGCGTCTCCCAGGCCTACCATACTCTCCCCTTGCTGTCTCCCACGCAGCCACTCCGGCCTCCTTGCTTCCCTTGAGCACATGAGCCAAACTGCTCCTGTTTCGGAGGCTTTGAATTTGCTCTTGTCTCTATGCAGAAAACGCTTCTCCCAGCTATCTGCATGGCTTGCTCCCTTGCTCCCTTCAACTCTCTCTCTGCTCAGATGTCAAAGCAGTACTCTGGGGGCGCCTGGGTGGCTCAGTCGGTTAAGTGTCCGATGTTTGGTTTCTGCTCAGGTCATGATCTCAGGGCCATGAGATCGAGCCCCGCATGGGTCTCTGCGCTCAGCATGGAGTCTGCTTGAGATTCTCTCTTCCCCTCCTTCCCCTTCTGCCCTTCCCCCTGCTCATGCTCTTTCTAATAAATAAACAAAATCTTAAAAAAAAATAAATTTTTAAAAAAGCAGCACTCTGCACCAGACCTTTGTGTCCCCTTATTCCTGCTGGATTTTTCTTCCTGGCGGTCATCACCATCTGGTAGCTTGTATATTCACGTGCACGTTTATTGCCTGCCTCCCACTGGAATGGGAGTCCTCCGACAACAGGGATGGTGCCTTTTGGTTCACAGCTGTCTCCCGGCATCTGGGACAGCGCCTGAGACATTGCAAGTGCTCAAACTACACTTGTGGAGTGCATGATGGCAAAGAAACGGTTTTCCCTCAGGAAGACTATGAAGCAGACACTAACCACGTACAAGAATAAATATACACCATTACAAATGATGATGGGTGCTGTGAGGAAGCTGACTGGCCCAGTGAGGGAGAACCCACTTTAAATAGGGTGGCCAGAGGGGATCTTCTGGAAACAATGGCATTTAGGGTAGGATTAGAAGGGTGGGATACAACCAGCCCTGCACAGGGTGGGAAGACCATTTGGAAGGAGAGGAAATAAAAAAAAAAACCAGGACATTCGAAAATCCTTTAGCAGGAATGAGTTAGACATCTTCAAAGACATGAAAGGGGGTCAGTGGGGAATGAGAAAAATAGGAATTGATGTTGAAGAGGCATTCAGAGGCCAAATCATAAAGGACCAGGTGGGCTCTGGTAGGAATTAGATTTTATTCACAGTTTCGTCTAAGACTCCACATGTTAGTAACATGTTGAGAGGAATGTCTGAGGTGGCATCCGGAGATGGCATTTGGGCATCTGGACCATTAATTTAAGCTTCTGCCTAAAGCTTCTCAGTTAGGAAGGGAGTGGCCTTTACAAGGAGAGAGCGACTGGTCCTCCTACAACAAGGCTTCCAAGACGCCATTTACCATGCAGGAAGCAACAACGTTCTGCCTCTATTGGAAGCAGCCCCCAACTGCTCCGCCCTTATGTTATTTCATCCCTCTTTAATTATGTAGCCAGTCTGAGCACGCACTCTGACAAAATACACATGACATTTCCAGTGCAGTTGGCCTAATTCCTGTTCTCTTCCCTATAACCTCACAGCTGCCCCTGGGCCTTTGCTCATGCTGTTTCCCTGGAAAGAAATACCCTGTGCCTCATCCACATTGCCCAAACCCAGCTCTAGTCCTAAAATAAACACGAGGTCAGATGTATAAGCCAGGATCATGATTTCAAATTTACTTTGTTTATCACTGCAGTAGGCTGAATAATGCCTTCCCCTCCCCTACAAAAAAAAAAAAAGAAAAAAAGAAGCTGAGAGAGGCAAGAACGGATTCTCCCCTCCAGCCTCCTGAGTGAGGGCGGCCCTGTGACACCGATTTCGGATTTCTGAGTCTCCAGAATTGTGATGGAATAAATTTCTGTTGCTGTAAGCTACCAAGCGTACGGTACTTTGCTGCAACCGCCACGGCAAATTAATACAGTTACCTTGCTCTTTACCTGGGCATCTTGTCCTTGGTCACTGCTGCTTCCTGGCTGGCCTTCCCGGGAATTGCTAGGTTCCCCCTGTCCTCTCCCGCTTCTTCATGTTGTACGCACTCACACGGACTGCGTACTGTTTCCCAGGCTTGTGGAGCCGTTTTCTGCCTCCTGCCCTCTTGATCCTCAAGCCACACGAGCAAGCCGGCCAGTTGCCACGCACACATCCAGGGTGACCGTCGGTCTCGGCAAGCCCCGGCTAGCCGGGAGGCTAGTTCCGTAACCCGCAAGCGAGGTGGTGGGTGGGGTGTGGACGAGTGGGCGGCTGGAGCTAGTTAGCCTGTTTGGGTTTTAACTCTGACAACACCAGGTGCTTGGAATTGTGATACGGAGAGGCAAAAAACAAAGGTTCTGGGCATCACTGTACCCAGAGCTCTGGGGACCTGACATGCAAGGAAGAACTGACAAGACCTAATGGCTGATGGCTGGTGGGGGTGGTGGGGGGGTGAAGAAAATACTAACAGCAGGTTTAAAACTTAAATCACGGCGGGGAAATCAATAGTAGCACTATGTACCGAAGTGCAAAAAATTAGGAAGCAATGAAAGGGTTTTAAAAAATATTTTATTTATTTATTTTAGAGATACAGAGAGAGAGTGTGAGCGGGGGGGAGGGACAGAGGGAAAGAGAATCTCCAGCAGACTCCCTGCTGAGCCCGGAGCCCGATGTGGGCCTTGATGTTAGGACCCTGAGATCACAACCTGAGCCAAAATCAAGAGTCGGTTGCTCAGCTAACTGAGCCCCACATGGCCCGCAATGAAAGCTTTGGAGAGAAAATGATGAAATGTTGAGTCTTAGGTAGGTGGAAATGACCACTGGGAAGGTTGTCTCTTTTGGAAAGTCCCATCCTCAACTCTCTGGTACTTCCAGAATCCTCTGGTTATGTTTTATTGTTGTTATTTTTGTTTTTTGTTTTGTTTCGTTTTGTTTTGAGACAGAGAAAGCGAGCAGGGGCAGAGGGAGAGGGAGAGAGAGAATCTTAAGCAGGCTCCACGCCCAGCATGGAGGCCAATTTGGGGCTCAATCTCACGACCCTGAGATCATGACCTGAGCCGAAACCAACAGGTAGGTGCTTAACTGACTGAGCCACCCAGTGCCCCTCTGGCTATGCTCTTATTGTAGCCCTGATAACCCTACATCATGTATATGGGCTTTTCTGTCTCAGTCTGCGAGCTCCTTAAGGGAAGGGATCACGTCTTATAGTATCTCCAGTGCCAAAGAGACTATCTGGCACCTAGTAGATGCTCAGTAAATCAACTTGGAAGGCATCACTGAATAGAATTGAGCTCAGATGAGAGGTTCAGGCTGGGGATGACAAGCTTGGAGTAGGCAGGCCACTTTGAGGTACGAGTTGTTGCCACGATAAATAGCACGAGGAAGGGGGTGGCCGCCTGATCTGCCATCAGCCAGGTGCCGCAAGAATAGGAGGTTCTAGCAAACCTGAGTTCTAGCGAAGCACGCTCTTAAACTTTGACCTAACATTCAGGTGTCAGGGATCATAACGATCAAATAAGGAAGAAGACAGAAGTCTGAGCCATTGTTGTCCACCCACGGCTTTCTGAAAACAGAAAGTAATTTTTTATTTGCCAGCTGGTTCAAGGTTCATTCACCCTTATCACGGTTGTCACGCAACATTATAGTGAGCATCCGTCAGGGGCATAAAGATATTCTGCATGTGACGTGCCTGACTTCTGGGGACTGGTAATTATATTTTATGCCATACCCAGGATTTGGTCTACAGGGAATATGCTTTTTTTGTTGAATATTGCTACTCCTAAAAAGCGGCCAAAAGCATGGAACATTCTTGAAAATGCATTTCAAGCATTTTAAGGCTGCCCCTCAAATTGCCAGCCAGATCCTTGTTTCACTTCCTGCAGGCACCAGGATATGGGGGTCAAGTTCTTCTGAATGCCAAAAGAGATAGATAATAATCCTGGCCGTTTCAGACACTGCTCTTACCTTCGTAGCCTGGACCTATAATTGAATTTCCCCAGGAATTTTATGATATATTGATTGAACCTAATTAAGCCAAGGACCTGCTCTCTATTATCTGCCTTAGCAGCCTCTACACAGAACTATTCAATTCAAACAACATTTACTGAGCTACTAAGTACAAAGCCATGTGCGGGGCCTCTGCTAGACACAAAGATAAATAAGACATAGTCCCTTGTCCACCACGAGCCCTGTAACTCCCGGTCCTGGAACTATGAAGGTTTATATACTGCTACTCTTACGCAGGAACACTAAGATAAATACTGTAAAAGAAATGTAGAGAACCATCATGACGTTCACCGTGAATTATTGGGTTGAAATGGTAAAGATCCAAATTATTTGTTTGAAATAGTAATGACTCTATGTATAGATTTTTACGCCCTTGTTCTTAAAACAGAACCTACAATACACTGACTCACCTGGTATCAGGTACCTCACTTCCTTCCTTCATGATTAACCCTGACAGGTCCTTCTGGTAACCGTCATCCTCGTCCCTCCACTCCTGGAGTCCTTGTTTGAACATACCCAGAGTGGGGATTATCTTCTAGGGAAATGCAGAAACCTTTTTAGGATGACCCTGGGTAGCTTTTGTTCCTTTCCTCGGCTCTGCTCCGTAGGACACTCCCTATAGCCCCTTGGCAAAGACAAGGTGGTGCTGAGTTAATACCCTTCGCAACTCTGTCCCACTCCTTCTTCCTGAGAGAGACTATTGTTCCTACAGGTCTCCACCACTGCCAACGCTAGAAGCCAGGCATTCAAGAATTGGGTGAAACCAAATCTGCAAACAGACATCACTCTACCCTAACTTTTTTTTTTTTTTTTAAGATTTTATTTATTTATTTGACAGAGAGAGACACAGCGAGAGAGGGAACACAAGCAGCGGGAGTGGGACAGGGAGAAGCAGGCTTCCCGCTGAGCAGGGAGCCCGATGCGGGGCTCGATCCCAGGACCCTGGGATCATGACCTGAGCCAAAGGCAGACGCTTAACGACTGAGCCACCCAGGCGCCCCGTCTACCCTAACTTTTGAGAGAAGATTATGTTTAAGGAAAATCATAGCTATTTTTCTAGAATATCATTTTACATAATCTTGTCAAATAACTTCAAGGTAAATGGTATTTGGTTTTATATACATTTCTATGTGTGTGTTTGTATCCTAATGCCTATATATATATATATATATATTCGATGTGTGTATGTAAACTTGTAATTTTAAACTTCGTGGTTATTTTCAGAAACTGCACCGCAATTAGAGCCAACTCCAAGTAGGCAGTAAGTGCTTTGATTGCATCACACAGGCTTCCAGACTTAAACTGTATGTGTGGTTAATTTAAAAAGAGATTACCATGCTTTCCTCCACATATTAGCCTGAACCAGTCACTTAGCCTAAATCTGAGATACTTTTACAAAATGGGAATATCTGCCCTTCTGAATTTTCAAAGTGGTTATGAGAAACAAATAGGATGATGTTGGTAAAACCACTTTATAGAACAACTCAGCTATCGTGGAGACTGAAGATGGACTTCTCTCTGTCTTTCCACTGAAACTACACGTAATCTTGGACTCAAAACATCTAAGTCCAGAAGTTATTCTACTCAGGAAATTCTAGAACCTTACCTGTCATTTCTTCAATAAGGGTTGTATTAAATGTTCCGCGGTGCCAGGCAGAGCCATAAACCTTGGAGATGCTAAGACGAATAATTCACAGCCTGTGTCTAAAGGCCTTGGAATATAGCCGAAAGAAACAAATAAATAAATGCAGTAAAAATTTTATAGGTGCTATCTAGAAGCCTGTGTGGAGAACAAAGAGCAGAGAGGAGGGAGTGGTTGAAGCTAGAGTGTGGGCAGGACTGTGACAGACTTTGCTGATCGCCTACTGAACAATCATCCCTTCCCCTCCCCCACCCCAGCTTCCACTAAATAGACTTGAAAGTCAAATACTCCCTTTCTCACCCTCCTTATCCACTGAGCACCCATGTGACCTAGATGGGTTCAATGACATTAAAGTGTCACTTGGCTGGTTTCTGGGAAAGTGTTGCTTTCTTAATAAAAGGGTTTCGGGGTCGATTGTATTTTTCAAAGATGGCCACAAAAGCATCTCCCACCGGGAGTGCTCTTCTAACAATGTGACTGTAGAACTCCTCCCAGTAAGAGGCAGAGTCAATGTCCTCTTCCCTCGACCCTGGAGTGAGGTGTTTTTTTAATCTTAGCCAACAGAGTGCAGTGAAAGTAGCCATAGATCATACAGATGCCCTGCATCTCCACCTCTTCTTCTGGTATACTTGCTTCTGGAAGCCAGCGGCCATGCTGTGCGGAAGCCCAAACCAGCCTATACCAGGAGACCCCATGGAGAGACCGGGTCTAGATGTTCCTGCCGACAGCACCAACCACGAAGCCTAGGACTGCGGACGTGTCTCAGTGACTGCAGCTGCCTGATTGAACTTCAAGTCTTCCCAGCGGAGACCCCCGACATGGTGGAGTAGGACCACCTTTCCCCATTGTGCTCTGTACAAATGCCCATGCCACAGAATCTGTGCGCATAATAACATGGTTGTTTTGATGCCACTTAGCTTTAGGGTGGTTTGTTTTACATCTGGACTGAGGATATGGCTGGCATTACTCCTTCTCTCTGCTTCCAGCCTTGATTCCAGGAGCTGAGCAGGGTGGGAGTGGGGGAAATCTCACAAGCACGTGGTGAAAGCGTGATGTTGATCTTGACGAGGTCGATCTGTTAAACCAACATCTGCAACTGTCTATCTCCAGACCTCCTGGAATGTGAGAAAAATTAATACACTTCTGTTGGTCTGCACCACTGAACGCCAGATTATCTGTTACTTGGAATTAGAAGTACCCCTGACTTATACATGCGAGCCCTACTGGTAAGATTTGGTAGATCTGCGGGGGATAAAATTAGATTTTTAAATGTCTCTGACTGTCTAATCGGAATAAACGTAGAAATAGCCCTTGTAGCCTGGTCTTCTGAGAAGTCTGGCTGTGAAGAAAATGAGGGAAATGAATTGGTAGCTAAGGGGCAAATTTGCCTATGGACAAGTTTTATAGTCCATGAGGAAATATCTAGTAAAGCCATAGAGATTAAAGCAGGAAAGAGAATATGTCAGCAATTATTGTTACAACGCAACCCTGCTTTGGCCCTCTCCGTCTTCAGCCAATCTCAAAGACTCTCTTGGGAATTTTTAAAAAAATAGCCAGCTTCATGGGCATACAACCCATAGAGTGGCACAAGGGCCTCATGTTAGAAGGACTCCATGTTTGATTTAATGCTCTCCTGTTTCTGTCTTGAAATTCATAATAATTTTTAAAAAGGGACCTCATTTTTATTTTGCACTGATTCCTGCAAATAGCACAGACAGTCCTGCCTAAAAAGTGTTCTGCTCCCACTATGCATTCATGTGCAGTGCTAAGAAACTGCTTGGGCTTTTATTACCCATGGATCTTCAAGGGCATTCCGTTCTGTTTTTAAGTAACATGGCACGTGTTGTCATATGGACATATCCTCAGATGGCCATCAAGACAGAGGCTCTCTCCATCTGGGGAGTTTTCCAGCCCTGTGGAATGATTGGAAACCCAGAGAGACTCCTGCAGATCCTTATTAAAACCGTGCTGTTCAGGTCCATGGGTCCTCTGCCCAGCACCTACACCATGATGGTCAAATGCATTAGCAGAGCTGGGAATCCGTTCCTCAGGAACTATACCACATGTCCCCCAGATGACTTGGCAGTTTAGTGGCCCACCGCTGACTAATACCTTCCATATGACCTGCTGAAATATTCCTTCCACAGTAATTATGGATTCTCTCGTTCATCCTCCCATCTCCCCCAGAACTACAGTTGTACCCATAGAATAAGCTCCAGGTCAATCTCTGGGACATACTTCATGGAACAAAGCCTTGGTATGAAGTCTCTAAAAAATGCAGCCAGTTAAAAGGGGATCCTCTATAGATGGAATGACCTTGGTTGCCACCCTCTTTTTTAATTTTTAATCTGAGTACAGTTGACACCAATGTAACATTAGTTTCAGGTGTACAACATAGTGATTCAACAAGTCTCTGTGTAACGCTATGCTCATGACAAGTGTAGCTACCATCTGTCACCATGCAATGCTGTTACAATATCACTGACTATGTTCCCTGTGCTCTGCCTTTCATTCCTGTGACTTACTCATTCCGTAACTGGAAGCCTGGATCTCCCACTCCCCTTCACCCATGTCGCCCATCCCCCACCTACCTCCCCTCTGGCAACCATCAGTTTGTTCTCTGTATTTATGGGTCTAATTCTGCTGTTTGTTTATTCATTTGTTTTGGTTTTTTTATTTCCACATGTAAGTGCAATCATAAGGTATTTGTCTTTCTCTGCCTGACTTATTTCACTTAGCATAATACCCTCTAGGTCCACCCATGTTGTCATAAATGGCAAGGTATCATTCTTTTTTGTGGCTTTTTTTAGATTCCATTATACATGTGTGATATGTATATATCACATCTTTATCCATTCATCTATCGATGGACACTTGGGTTGCTTCCATACCTTGGCAAATGCAAATAATGCTGTAATAAACATAGGGGTGCATATATTTTTTTGAATTAGTGTTTTTGTTTTCTTTGGGTAGATACCAAGTAATGCATATGATATTTCTATTTTTAATTTTTTGAGGAACTTCCATACTGTTTTCCACAGTGGCTGTACCAATTTGCATTTCCACCAACAGTGCCCAAGTGTTCCTGCCATACTCTTTATATTTTATCTCTCGAGCTGCCCAGAAGACTTCAGGATGTCTCCCTGGGGACAGAAATAGCTAAAAATAGTCAAGCATGGGATTTAATCAACTCTCACTTATGTGGACTAACAAAACACCATTCTCTCTCTCCTTTCTATGTTGAGATTACCAGAACCTGGGACCTCCCCCATTGCCTCTGATCGATACTCCCTGAAGTGGGGCAAAAGGGGCACCAGAATGTTCTGTGAAACTGTCATTTTCGAGCCATCAGGTATGTGCCACAGCTATGGATCAAGAATTCCAGAGGCAGAGTTCATTCATTTTCTTGAGAGAGTCATGGTGACCAGGTTTCCAACCAGCTGAGTTTCAATCCTACCAAAAATCAAAACCAGGAATGGGAGCAGGAGGTCTGTTGGTAGGGTGAGGATTTGGTGAGGTAGCGAGAGGGCCTGTCATAGATGCCCAGGAGGGTGTCCATGGTCCCATCATCCCAGAAACAAAGCAGCAGACTACTACCAAGCTCCCTCATCCCCTCCACTACTGGGTGGTTGGGGAACTGTGGACATACCCCACCTGACCTGACTCTAACTGGCTCAGGGGAAGGCACGTGGTCGCTTCTAGCAGATGGCGGTATGTGTTGGAGACAGTGAAGGTGGGAAATTACCTCCTCCTCTCCCCTCACCTCTCCATGTGCTAAGGGAAAAGGACAGGATGAATTTATGTTTCCACTTCTATTAGCAAGGCTCAGCAACCATTAAAAAAAAAATAAATCTAAGCATTTGTTTTTAACTACAAATGGAGAAGTACTAGCAGAAAACTGAAAAGCAGAAGATGGATTTTTACCTACCTAGAGGAAAAGCTGGTTAAAAAAACAAAAGACAAAAAGTAAAAAAAAAACCCTGGGTGTTTGATATATATCTTCAGGACCCATTTCTATGTCCATGATAGAGAGATCCCATGGTTCAATGCCTGCATTTCATAGCAGCCTGAAATCATTTCAGCCCAAATACCTTGAAGAGGCAGGTGGCCCACAGGCATACTTTTCAAAATCCCCTTTTTCTTCTCCCGCCCACCGTCCCACATGCAGCAGCTCACCTCTCCTTTCTCAAAACCCTTCAGAAAATATCCTCCTAGCCCTAACCAACATGCCTCACATCTTTCTCCCCCTTTTTCTTTCCTCTCAGTTCTCAAAACAGAAGCCTAAGAAAGCTCATCTGGCAAGACAGGTCCTTCCACCGAGAATGAGGGAGAGAGAGAAACCTGCAGGACTCAGAATTCTTTGCAGGTGCAAAGAGGGAAAAGCTGAGATTGTTTACATGGGCTATCATTTTCTCATCTTACGTGTGCAGTTAAAAAAATAGATGTTATTCTACATCAGCAAATATTCTTATATGTAATAATTTTGAATGGCTTCCTAGTATTCCATTGTAAACTATAATAAATTATTATAAATAAAGTATAATTTCTTTAACCAAACCACTAGTAGTTTATTTGCAACTTTCACGTAAGGTCTGTGATAAATTTCACGTTGCTTACATTTTTACACATATCCTCCATTATTGACTTAGGATAAATCTCCAAAAGTAGAGATTCTGCTGCATTAGTTGGGATATTTTGGCCACACATGTGACATGCTGGGACTTAATTGACATACGTGTCTTTATATCAGGGATAAAGTCAGAGCTGGGATGGTGGTTTTTGCTCCATGATATCAAGGACCCAGGCTCTTTCTATCTTGCAGCTTTTGCATCCCTAGTTGATGCTCTTGTCCAAGTGATCTGAATTCCAGACAGCAGAACAAAGAAAAAGGGGGGAAACAAGAGAACTTACTTCTGTCCTTTCACGGCTCAACGTGGAGGTCACCACATCCCTTCTGCTCTCATCCCATTGGCCAGAACTTATTCATGTGCTCATTCTCAGCTGCAAGGGAAGCTGGGAATATCATCTCTATTCTGAGTAGCCCAGCTAAAAATTCTATTACCATGCAAGAAGGGATTAATGAGCATACATGTTTTTAAGGCTTTCTATTTTTTTATTATTATTTTTTTATTTTTAAGGCTTTTGATATCTGCTACATTATTGGTCTACAGAAAGACCGTAGTGATTTATATCACCCTTGCCAGCACAGGACCTTTAAAATATCTCTGGCCAAATTAATAACATAAGAAAATGATCATTGTGCTGTTTTGTGTTGCATTTTCTTAATTTCTGGTGATGTCTGCACCATTTTTTTTCTGTCAAAATACATCTCCGAAGTGGCTTCAGCCACTGATTCTAAATGCAGAGTGAAGTGGGGAGCCCAGATTTCAAGATTAGAGACTCTCAGTAGGGCACACCAGCTCGCCCACCATCCTCAGGTCTGTTTTGTTACAGACAATTCTAATCCTGGTTCTCAGGGGTGGTCCCTTTTTTCTTCACCAGGTATGGACGTACTGTTGCCAAGTAGGTCTGCCCTTGGGTTTTACTCTTTCAAAGACTTTGATGGCACAGGGAGGCGGCCCCTTTGAAGCGAAGGGGGAATTACTCAACTTGAAAGGACTGTTGCTTCTGGGAATTCCAGCTAGACTAAGTTCAGTGTTAACTTTGTTCATTTAGTGTTGCAGGTCACCAGGGACCCCCAGTCCCAACTCAGACTAGAGAGCTTGATTCAGGACCACAAAACCTCTTGCCGGGTCGGGGAGATGCCCACTGTATCTGTCAGGAAAGCTAGGTTCTGCTGAGGTAATAAACACTCCCAAATTTCAGTGGCTTAAAACAACAAAGTTTTTTCATGTTTACATAATCGTCAGTCTTGGGTCAGTGTCAGGGTCTCTGTTCCAAATCACCCTTATCATGGAACCCAGGCTAATTGAGCCTCACCATCTGGAACATGGCTAGTCACCGACATAGAAAACCATGCACTTGTTCATCAAGGCTTTTTCTCAGAAGTGACATATATTACTTCCATTCACATCCTATTGGCCAGAGCAAGTCACCTGGCTGCTCTTAACTTCAAGAGGGAGGGAAATGCAATGGTACCATGTGCTCTAAAGAAGGAGAACCAGAAATATTGGGGAATAACATTAATGACTACCAGACTCCCGTTCCCGTGAAGTGGGGGGTGTGGAAGGGGCTTCAGGTTTGGGGAGTCTCCAGAGTTATCCTGGTTGGCTTCCTAAGGGGTCTAGGTATGTTTCTCATGGTCCTTGTGAACCTGGAGACTTAAGACAAAGTCTTGTCTTACTTGCTTTCGATCCCCAGCAACTGGTACTTCTCTTTGCACTGGCAATTGCTCAACAAATATTTAGTGAATGGGGAATGAGAGAGGGAATACTACCCCTGGAATAGGTTTTATGTAAAAAGTACTAGAGAGCATAGGACCAAATTGCTAGGAAGGGTGGCCCATTGCTTGGGGCAGTCCAAGTCACTACATGAAAGAAGCCAGAAATAATATGTTCATATAATATAACTAGCAGGTGTGGATGAAATGGTGGGTGGCTAGCTAGAATGGAAGGATATTGACCCACCATTTTCACATACCCATGCTTATATGACCTTGACTCACACACTCCCAGCGTGTCTGAGTTCACATAAGTTCAGCTTAAGTTCCAATTATCACATAACACCACATGTCCTCATAAGCATGCACACACATACACCCAGCACTAGCTGATTACAAATGTCTTGTTCATTCTTAAAAGAAACTTGCTAATAATCACAACCAGCTTGAAAGAAGCAAGAATAAAAAGCCTAAAAAGTTTCCATGACTTAACTCTTCATGGGCAAGAGGACAAACCAAATTCATACTTTATGTTTTATCTTGTTAATCTTTTAAACCAAACAAGTAATACACGTTGTGTTAGTAAAAATATTTTCATTGCAAACCCCCAAATCAATTCAGATCAAAGACAAAACCAAAGACGAAATGAAGAGGGGCGCCTGGCTGGCTCCGTAGGTGGAGCATGCGACTCTTGATCTTGGAGTCATGCATTCGAGCCCCATGTTGGGCATAGAAATTACTTAAAATAAAATTAAAAAAAAAAACACAAAATGAACAGAAGAAACTGCATAACCCTAAAATTAAAGTAACTCCTAAAGCCTCAAGAAAGACAGAAATCAAAGAAGTTCCAAAGATTCTTTTTTTGACATTGCCAATGGATGATACACCTCCCCAAACCATCCTATGTGTAGGGACAGAGATTCAGATTCCAGGAGAGCATCTGACCTGCCAAGTCCAGATGATATATAACCACCTTCATGCTGGGTGGGGTGGGGAGGCAGGGAGGTGGGAAGGGAAGAATTCTTAGCTCTCAGGACATCCAGAATCACATGGGCCAAAAGCAGGGCAGTTACCCAAAGGAATGGACACTGATTAGAACAAAAGTAATAGATGCTCATGACAGGTGCTTATATTTTTTTAAGTAGAAAATAAGTATACATAAAGAAAATGAAAATCACCTGTATTCTCCCCCTACAGTTTATATTTTGGTATATAGCCTTCCAGACTAATCATATATAATTCTCTAATCATATATAATATTTTCTCTAATCATATATAATATTTTCTTGGCAAAAACTGAGCCTTACTGTACATCCTACATTGTAATTTGCCTTTTTTCCCCCACTGAAAATACCTTGCAAAAACTCTAAATAAATAGCAACAGGATGGAAATATAATTTTTAATTCAGAGTAAGGGGATTCAAATGAATTGTAATCAAAGATAGTGAATAATTAGTCAATGTTAGAGTAGGAGTTTTGGAGTCATGATTTCTAGGCCTACTTTCCTACCCATGAACAACTACTACCAGGATATTTGAATTTTTATCTCTCTGTATATCCGTCTACCTACATACACACCTACCCATCCGCTAGTTAGCTACCTATATTACCAGTCACGATGGACTCAGTTATGCTCCAATAACAAACAATCCTGAAATCTCAGTGGTTTCATAAGATGCATTTCTCTATCCCACTACATGTCTAATACAGGCGCTTGGGAACCAGGGGATAAAAGCTCCATTTCAACCTAGCAGGGGCATAAAATGTGGCAAAGTACACCCCAGTTCCCGAAGCTTCACCCAGAAGTGATACATCTTGTTTCTTGTTACTTCTACTCACAAGTCATCAGCCAATGTAAGTCTCATGGTCAAACTATCACCGAAGCAGGAATCCTGCCATGCACCTTACCATGTTTCCAGAAGAACTAGAATATTTGTGAGTGACAAGTAGCAAAGATGACACTTTGTTTGTTTGAGTGTATAAACAATTCAGTCGTTGAAATTGGGTTGGAATAGAGAATAAAATCTTTCCCAATTTGCAAAGCCTTTAAGAGGATCAAATGATTTAACCATATTAGTCAGCGTTTGCATCATAAACCATTTCCCTTTCTATCCTAAACTATATTTCATCTCTCCCCTTAATCCTCTGTTCATATAATATCAAACAAACCAGAAAGTAAGGACGCCGACAGCTGGTTCTGGTAACTCACACAGAAGACAATTTTGTGTTATGCTAAAACACCCAATGGTATGCATTCTAGATGATCTAAAACAAAATATGAATAATTTTGATTACTTAAACTGTTTTAAAAACTATCCTGAGGAATTTAATATTAAAATGGGAGCACTATTATCAGTGAGTCTGACCAGGAGACTATTATGAAGATAATACCGGTAATAATATATAGCTTTGGAGCCAGTTTATTTCACGTATTGCCTACTGAATGTATTAACTGATTAAATGTTTGAGATCTTTTTAAACAAGTAATATATTATACAGACTATGGGAAAACTATATTTGGAGCTACACTGTGTGGTGGGACTCAGGTCTATCCATCTATTACATTTATTGATGGGTCCCAAGGAGCTGTAGCCTTGGGGAAAGAAAGATGGCATTGGTCATCATGGGAGGTTCACCCGAGCCACTGGGTACCACTGGGACCAAGTACGGTCATCTGCTTGGAGGCTGAGGTGGGAGCAAAGGTAGCCAACTGAGTGCTACTGGAAGCTACAGATTTCAGGCAGACAGGTACCAGGGATGCCCTCTGATGAGCCTAGACATAAAGGCTCACTTACAACCAACGTCATCAACTCATTGGTAAAGATGCAGCAGGCATGGAGGGAATGAAAAGAGGTGATAGGTCTCTAGGGCCGGCAGTTTGCAGCTCTTGGAAAGGGGAGCTGAGCAGGCGGTGGGCAGAGCAGAGGACTCCCTGAGGCCCAGGGAAAGGTGTAGCAGGATCCTGGAAGGACCTCTGCACGTGGGGTAGAGAGGAGGATGTGTCCTAGAAAAAAAGCCAGAAAGACTTACTGAAGAACCAAAGTTCATTGCAGAGGAAAACTCCTAGCTGGGGCTTGGGGGCTGGGGTTTAGCTTCCTGGTCTTCTGTCTTCTGCTCACTGAACAGATGGGAAGGGTGCAAATGTCCTGTGTCTGACACACACTCTCTTGCCAGATCTTAGCTACTCTGAGCAGAGAGGAGAACTTTTCTCAGTCCTAAAAATGGAGGGGACAGGGTGAGGTAAGAGGCCTAGACGGGGCTCAACTGGATTCTGAAAAATGCTGCTAATCCTGCTACTCTTCAGTTCATCCATCCCCCTTTTGGGTCCCAGAGGGTGTATGCTTGGTGACAGAAATGCAAGTTTTAATCAAGACAGCAAGTATTTTTTCAGTTTAATATAACAAGCATAATGGTTAAGAGTCACTATTATTTTTTAATGCGTCCAATAAATTAGAATTTCTTTTTGTAATTACAAAAGCAATACATGTAAATTGTACAAATTTTTGGAAAAGCAGAAAATGATAAAGAAAAAAATTTAAAGTACCCATAATCTCACTGCTGGGAGATCGTTACCGTTAATATTTAATATGTTTCCATCTTGTCTTTGTCTATGCAATTTTTAGCAACTCAGATTTTTTAAAACATTTTAGATTAAATGTTATATACAGAATGAATCCTACATTTATCATTTTAAATTAAAATATGAACAGTTCCCCGTGTACTAAATAACTATCACTGTTTAGAGGCTTTACATGATCTTTGCAGTTCGCCAACATTTATTCTTTTTCTATTGTGAGTCATTAGGTTTATTTCTAATATTTCATTATTATAAATTATGCTGAAATATATTATTTATGCATACATATATCTATTTACACACAAAACCTTGTTCACATTTTGAATTATTTCATTAAGATAAATTCCTTGAAGTGAAATCACTGGATCAGAAGACATAAACCCTGAGGCAGTTTTGAAAGGAGATCCTCAAATCCTCTGGCACTCCTCCCAGAGAGAGCGGGGGTCTATTTCCCCTCTCCCTGGGTCGGGACAGGCTCGTGACAACTTGAACCAACACACTGAGCAGAAGGGAGGTTGTGTGACCTCTGAAGTTTGATGGTTGGAGCACTCACATCTGGAGCCCCCAGCCACCACATAACCAACCAGACAACTACAAGGCCGCCATGCCAAGAGGAGGCCAACCCACAGGGGGCCCAGCAAGGCACTACTCTTTGGGTCACACCAGTCTAGACACCACACTTGTGAGTAAACATACCGTCAGAAGATTCCAGCCCAAGCCACTGAGTCACCCCCACCCGGCCTTCAGGTCTTACCCGCTGAGGCCCCCCACACCATGCAACAGACTATCCATCCCTACCCTTTGAATTCTTGATGCGCAGAATCTGTGAACTTCATAAAATGGTGTGGGTTTTTGTTTTTGTTCTTGCTTTTTTTTTTTAAATAATAAAATGGTGTTTTAACCCAAGTTTCTGGGTAATTTTTCATGCAGCAATAGTAACTAGAACAAACATTTTTGGGGTTCTGGATAGATCCTGTCAGACTGTTTTCCGGGCAGCTTGCAGCAAGCTGGCTTCCCACGCAGATCCTAGGGGAGTTCCCAGCTTGCTGCACTCTATTCACACTGGTAGAGTTCAGTTTGCCTCTTGTTTTGTTTGTAAATTTTTTTTTAAGATTTATTTATTTATTTATTTGACAGAGAGAGAGAGCACAAGCAGGGGGAGCAGCAGGCAAAGGGACAAGAAGGCTCCCTGCTGAGCAGGGAGCCCGATGCGGGGCTCAATCCCCCAGGACCCTGAGATCGTGACCTGAGCTGAAGGCAGACGCTTAACTGACTGAGCCACCCAGGCGCCCCTTGTTCATAAATTTTTACTATGGACAATGAATACACACAGAAATGAGAAAATAGTGTATGAACAAGACACCCGTGTGCCCATCACCCACTTTATAATTCCCACTTTTATTTCATCTCTTCCCTTTCCTACTCCTATCTCTATCAGCAGAGCTGTTATATTTCGACATCACTCTTCCTCAATAAAAGTATGTTTGCTCCTCTTGGTCAGTGAAGACCAGGACTTGCTGGAAAAAGCTAGGTCAGACAATCAACAACAACAGAATAGAAAAGGAGACCGTAACTACTACATCCCAAATGGTTACAATGAGCTAGGCACTATTTTATTTTATTTTTAACTTATTTATTTATTTAAGTAATCTCAACACCCAATGTGGGGCTCAAACTCATGACCCGGAGATGAAAAGTCACATGCTCTTCCGACTGAGCCAGCCAAGAGCCCCATTTTCTTTCTTTTCCTTCCCCCCCTTTTTTTAAGTAAGCTCTTTGCTCGATGTGAGCCTTGAACTCATGACCCCAAGATCAAGAGTCACATGCTCTACCGACTGAGCCAGCCAGGCGCCAGAGCTAGGCACTCTTTTAAACACATCACCCATAATCACTCATTTAAGCTTCACAGAACTCTAATAGGTAGGTAAGATGAATTACCATCATCCCATTTTACAGATGAGGAAATCGAGGTCCAGGAAATGAAATGACTTGTTCAAGTTTGCATGGCTAGCTGCTAAGTGGTAGAGACAGAAGTTGAGCCCGAGCAGTGTTTCTCCAAAGCCCACGGTGTCATCACTCTACTACATCACTGCTCTTGCGGGAGACTAACTTCTGTGGCTGGTTATAGCAAATCAGTTTGTATGGCACACTTGAAATGATTCTCCGCTCCGCCACGACCCCAGTTACTGGGGAGAGATCTGAAAGCTGGAGATACAGTGCCAATCGACCAGATGACTCATGGCGAAGTGTTGCTGACTAGTGTGTGGATCCCTGCAAAGAAAAAAGCCAGGCCAGGAAAGAATCAAATAGGGTATAGCCTGATAAGTTCAGGGTTTCTACTGCATATGGAATAGGTCCCATTCCTATTATTAAAAGGGGAAAACACAACTTCTGGATGACTATGGAGCAATGAAGCTGCTCATAGCTAATTCCTAAGGAAATAATGGAAACAAAGTAAAAGCGAGTCCTCCAGAAATTCCCCAGCAGCAGTCAAATGAGGAAAGACGCACACACCAATGCCATCAACCTCAAAAAAGTGGTCCAGGAAGGACACAAGACTTGGGAGCTTACCAGGGCAGCTTGTTGGTAGGGCTCCCAACCCCAATGCCTTCTCTCAGAGGTCACGAAATGTAAAGCATTGTCATCAACCCTCAAATCTGCAAAGAGCCCATCCATGTAGTTGTCTCTATCTTTCCTGATGGCAGGGAACGACAATTGGGGGAAACATTCAACGGGAGGGGCGCGGGTGGGAGAGCTCCAGGGCTGCCCTCCCAATGACAGAAGAGATCCGAAGCCTGTGGAAATGGAATCCAGCGGGTGGAATGAACGCTCTGAAATAGAAACAAGCGTAGAGCTCCGGGTTTCTACTGAAGAGTGCACACAGCTGCGCACTGAGCCCCCCTACCATGCTCCGCGGTGCGCGGAAAAACAGGAACCACCGCGCCCGCCAGTTACAGCACTTCTGGGAAAAGAGACTGGTCTCAGATAAGGCGGGAAGGCAGTCACGAAGTCACCCACACTCCATTAGAGCAAACAGGGGGTTTGACGGAGCTGCCCAGACTTGAGCAAGATGAAAGGAGGCGCTGGGGCCTGCGGGGCTGGGGGTGGCATGGGGGTGGAAAGAACAGAGTCTAACAAAAGACAAACGCACCGCAGCCTGCGTGAACGCTTGATTCAAGGAAAAGAAAGAACCGCCCTAAGAGGCTCAAGGACAAGACAGAGCCACCCAGTGATCAGGGCCTTCAAGAGAAGGGATCGAAGAAGAGAAGAGAGCCAGCGAGAGGGTACCCACGTGAGCCATCCTCTTAAGGCTCAGCTCAGGAGGTCTGGGTCCACATTCCTTTGTGCGATTCAAGCGAGCGGTCCAGCTCCAGCCTAAGGACCCTGGCTGAACCCTCCAAACAGAAGCCAGCTATTTGAGTACCACTGTGCTAGGCACCAAGTTTTTTTTTTTTTTAATGCATTAAATGTATTTTCATTACGTATTTAATTAACTAAAATTAATGTATTTAATGTATTAAGTGATTTAATCCTTACAGCAGTCCTATGAGATAGTCAATATTATCATCCCAGATGATAGGAAAGAAACTGCACAAGATAAGGAAATTTTGTGCAAGGTGCTCACAGCCAGGATGGTGGTTTGGATCCAGAATCCATCCTCTTATCTATTATACTACTTGCTAGCTTTTACTTAAAAAAAAAAAAAAGAGAGAGAGAGACAGAGAGAACGTTAACTTCCCAGCCTGGGAGAAGAATTCTTTGATTTTTGCTGTCCACTCCTCTCCCCCAGAGAAAGGGGCTTGCCATCTGGTTACATTTTCTTTTTTTTTTTTTTTTTAAGTTTTTATTTATTTATTTGACAGAGAGAGACACAGCGAGAGAGGGAACAGAAGCAGGGGGAGTGGGAGAGGGAGGAGCAGGCTTCCCGCTGAGCAGGGAGCCCGATGCGGAGTTCAATCCCAGGACCCTGAGATGATGACCTGAGCCGAAGGCAGACGCTTAACAACTGAGCCACCCAGGTGCCCCCTGGTTACATTTTCTTTTGCTCACAAACCTTACTTTAGATGTAAATAACCGGTTGAAATTAATCTGATTTCTCTTAAGTGTTCAGATCTTTCTCCTAGGTAAGTGAAAATCCCTTCCAACAGGTTTAGCTTCCCAGGCTGTAGACTACACCCATACATAAAACACCCACACAGGGCACACACGGCTTGTAGCCGTGGTTTAACACAGACAACGATTATGACTCACGAATAAGCATGGCTGGAGCATAAAGCACTCAACCAGAAGTTACATGAGCATGGATGTCATCCATATTCCATTAGAGCGTACTAACATGACACATAGTGGATTGGAGATTAAATTAACAGGAGGCAGAAGGGGCCATTTATTGTAATGAATTCCTGAAGGGAGGTATCTGTCTTGTAGTCACTAGTTTACTGGGGGGAGTGTAATATTCTGCCAATTAACAATCAGCTCAATAATAAGCCCCAATATTGCTTCCAGAGAGCCATCTGGCCTACAACCCAGTGATTTAGAAGCTTTCTATCTGGACTCAGTGTCTTGTGTTCTAGAGCTGGTTGCCCTAGAATAATTCCCACATGTGAAGGATGATGGATTTTGAAAGCCCCAAGAAAGCATCTCAATTGTATCAAACTCCCCAAATCATGAATAGGAAAGAGGGGCAAAGGCTCCCCCTCCTCACTGGGGGGAAACATGAAACGTCTACAGCTTGCAGGACAGCAAAACCATTTGGCCCAAATGTCACACTCTCTCTCCCACTTCGCCCCCTCTATCTTATTTACTCCTTGATCTTTCTCTAAATTTTTAATGTATGCCTGTATGGAAAAGTTCGGAGAATAGGAGGGGTAGAAGTCGATATGGTCCTACCTCCAATGATCTGTTACTTACAAATATTTATTGATCATCATCATCATCATCATCATTGCTTTATCTATGGCCCACCCACCTGCTGGTACCTGTAAGGTGTTAACTGTGAAGAGAAGGGGGAGAGTCCAAGTGGCCTCAAATGGAGGATAGTGGCTGAAAGTTATATTGGCACAGATAAAACTCCCTCCCCAAGGCATGTAGGCTTGAGGTGGGAAGTGATCTCATACCTTGGGAGCCTCTGGGGCCACCCCTGAGGCAGTCATGAGTGTTTAGATTGGATTTAGAACAAGTCAGTAAGAACTACTACAATTTGGAAACATGACAGGTCTATAAGTACTTTAGGTGTGCACATGTTTAGAGGGCAGAAGATGGAGGTATATCATGGGAAGAAAGAAGCAGAGGGACAAAACAAGAAAGACCAGGGGAAAACAAGTTCATGGAAGCCATGACAGTAGAGTTGCAAGAAGGAAGGGGAGAGTTAAAAGTGTCCAGATATCAAGCTTCTTGAAACGTATATTCCTTTAGAAAAAAGGTCCCCTTGGATCCTACACATCCCCTCCTTCTCTCTCGCCATCAGTCCCTGTTTGATTCCCAAATCTGTTCCTGCAGTTTAGACTCTTATTTTTCTTCCAATTGCTAAACAATTTCACTTGGATGTCCCATGGAACCAACGAAAGGAACCCTTCCTTCTCCCCTTTATTCAGCAATGCACAGCGGGACTCGCCATCATCTGACAATTACCCAAGCTGGAAACCTGTGTGTCATCTTTGATAACTCCTTGCCCTACAACCTGCATTTCCAATCCCCGAGACTTGCCACTCTGGTTCCTCCACGTTCCTCATGTTCATCACCCCTTTTCCAGCCTGGGTTCCTGCCACATCATCTCTCTCTCTGTCATCACTGTGGTCTTCTATCACTGCTCTCCCCATCTCTGGTCTTTCCTCCCAAAAATCCATGCTTCCCACAGTCTCAGAGTCACCTGATGGCCAAGATCACCATTTCACTGTCTTGTTGAAAACTATCCATCTGCTGCCCCTCATCGAGGGACACTATAGAAACAACCTAAGAGCTCATCAGTGGATGAATGGGTAAAGGAGATGTGGTATCTACGTACAATGGAATACTACTCAGCCATAAAAAAGAAGGAAATGTTGCCATTTGCAACAACATGGATGGATCTAGAGGAAATTATGGTAAGTGAAATGTCAGACACAGAAAGATAAATACCATTGATCTCACTTATAGGTGGAATCCAAAAAAAAAAAAAGAGCTCATTGTTACAGAGAACAGATTGGTGGTTGCCAGAAAGGGGGGAGGGTGGCCAGATGGTGAAGCAGGTCAAAAGGAAGAAACTTTCAATTGTAACATAAATAAGTCATGGGGATGTAATGTACAGCGTGGTGACTATAGTAACTGCATTGCATTTTTCAAAGTTGCTAAGAGAGTAGATCATAAAAGTTCTATCACAAGAAAAAGAATTTGTAGCTATATATGGTGATGGATTTAACTAGACTTACATGGCAATCACTTCACAATCTATACAAATATCAAATCATTATGTTGTACCCCCGAAACTAATATAATGTTATATATCAATTATATCTCAATGAAAAAAAATTGTCCATTTTCTGCCCATCATCCATCGGATAAAATTTATGTGGGCCTTCCATCATCCAACCCTTGCCTCCCTCTTCAATATGGTCTTAATGCTCCCTTCCCCAAACTCAACAATGAACTTCATGAGATTCTAATCACACTATTTTATTTCTCCATATCTCTGCTCTTGCTCCCTCCCTAAGCCCAGCCTCACCCAATTATCTCACACCCATACTCTAGGACTCATCTCCACTTTGCTCTCTCCAAAAAACTTATCTGATCCTTCCAGACTAGTTTCCTTCCCCAGTACCTTGACACTGTAGGGTTTTTTTTTTTAGGTCATGCAGAATAGTGCCTGGCATATAGTAATCACACCAGTGTACGCTATATGGCTACCCCATCACATCCCATGTCGTATTATAAGCACCTACTTTTATTTCTGTTAGATACTGATCTCCTTGAAGATTCACAGAATACTTTTTATTTGCCTGTCCAGGTCCGCTCTTCCCTCCTCCTTCCTGCTCTGCTCCAGGAGGCCCATAGATGGACTGCGTCAACTGGCTTCCTCTTCCACCGGCCTCCAGTTGGTTGGGAAAGGACACTGCAGGGTGAGGAGAGTGGAGTCAAGGTAATTATTCCCCAGCTCCCTCCTTGCCAGGTTGCCATCAGCTGACTGTGCCCTTGACCGAAGGCCACACTGTCAGGAAGCCTCTCTATAGAGCTTGCTGGTACTTCTTCATTTCCCATGTTCCAGCAGCTATGCCTCCCATCTTCCCCCCCATTTCAGGCCTAAGGATGGTAATTCCCAGTATTTCTAGCCTTAGGAGACTACTCTATCCCATGTAGCTTCCCTAAACTCTGTCTACATTCTCCTCAAATGACCCAATACGAACTGCCATCTCTCTTCTGCTGGGATTCTAACTGCTACAAGGACAAAGACAGCCTCTTATCTATCTCTGAAGCCTCGCATCCAGCATAGGGCTTGGCATACAGTAGGTGCTCAATAATGGTCAAACGAATGAATGTGTCATCTTGCTGCAGTTTGCCAAGTCACGCCCAACTATGTCCGAGATAACAGAAAGTGGTGGTAATGAATGAACTCCTTGAACATAGGCTCAAGGGGAGATAGAAGGAGGCGCTTCCAAAAGCACAGGCAGGGGATGAGTCTCAACAGGGTGACTTATAATTGGTTAGGACTAGAGGAAAGAGGAAGGGTCCGAATTTTTCTGGTAAATTTAGAATGGAAGTTCAACTTTGGAATGTGAGGAAGGTTGGAGCCATTGATGTGAAAGACGAGATATGGAAGATATAGAAAAAAGAAGTGTCAGTTTGCAGGGAAAGTGGAGTTGATGTTAGAATTTCTTTTTTTTTGCATCTGCACATATTTATAGTATGTCAGGGCAGCAATTTTCTGGCTTGGATGCAGGAACAGAATTTAAATAAACATTGTACTGAACACTCCCACGTGTCGGGCATTGTGGTAGGATCTAGAGTCACAGGCATGAATGAGACAGTTTCTATCCTTATAGAGAGAGGAGAAAACACATAAACAGATCTTTTAAGGCCACCTGGTAAGTATGACAGTCTGTAGAGAGGGCAGACAGACTCAGGAAGGGTTATCCAACCCAGCCTGGAGGAGATAATGTGAAAGATTTCCTGAGGAGGTGAGCTCTGAGAGGTGCCTTGAGTCAGGCAGGTGAAGAAGGGTGGCCTAGATTTGGGCATAAGAAGAGTGAGCAGAGAAGATCAAAGGGGTGGGAAACACAGGACGCACACACCCAACACTGGCCCCGAGATCTAAACACTATGGCCTGAGTGGGAAACTTGTGTTTTATCATTAGTTTTAATTACAAAGATATCATTTTTTTTTGAGAAAGAGAGAGAGCATGAGAGTGGGGAGGGGCAGAGGGAGAGAGAGAATCTTAAGCAGGCTCCACGCCCAGCGTGGAACCCGACATGGGACTCAATCCCAACACCCTGAGATCATGACCTGAGCTAAAAATCAAGAGTTGGACGCTTAACCAACCGAGCCACCCGTGTGCCCCCAAAATATATCATTAAAATATGTCTATAAATAATCTAAAGAAACCAAATGAAGTTTTCAGAGTGAAAGTGGTCTGCTTTCACCTCACTATCAATCCCCTTCCATTCCTCATAGGTAAATCCCACTAACAGCCAGGAAGGTTTCCTGGATTTTCTTCTATGGGTGGTGAAATAATATTTTGGTATGTTAATCAGTGTGGTTTTGTCCTCAATATTTGTATTTTTTTTTTATTTGTAATTCTTGGGGTTTCTTTTTTTTACTCTTTTGGTCCTCCTCCCCGCATACACACAGCATTAAAGCAGGACTATGAGGCTGGGGTATCACAGGAATCAAGATGACACATGGTCAAAGCTGTGAATCCCAAAAACCTGAAATAAAAGGAGATTCTCAATTCCCAAATCTTGATAGTATGTATCCAAATCAGAGCCCTGAAATATTGGCAGCACAAACAATAGTTTGGAAATAGAATGCATGAAGAGGCCAACTTTGCCACCAGAGACTGGCTAGGAAGTGGGGGGACAGAAGGGACAGGACGTGATGGGGGGGGTATGTGTGAGTCAGGATGAGGGCAGGACACGAAGCCACCACATCCCTACAAGAGGAGACTCCACCTTCCTCCGCTGTGAGTAGCAGAGAGTTCCTGGGGGCCATGGAACGTCTGTAGAGGATCCAGCAGCCCTCTGAGTAAACAGAGCCAACAAACACTCTAGTTCTTCTGGTTGTCCTCTGGCAAGGGCTTTCTATAAACAGCAGCTGACTGGATAGCCACCGATTGTCCAGCAGATATGGTGGCTGTCCGTGCCTTAGAACTTTGCCCTTTCCAAAGGTTTAGGCCATTTATAGACCTCCAAGATGGAGCCGGGATACACAGGGAGTGGTGATGTGCGAAAGCAAGCCCCTGCCTCCATATGGGGTGGCCTGAGGAGAGCCAGCTTGAGATCTCTTTACCTACCTGGCAGAGGCGACCACAGCCCAGGAGACCTTTGCACACAGGTGCAGATAATCGTCTAACACGCATGGGTCATACTACGTAGACTGTCCCATGATTTAATAGTTTTAGCTTTCAGCACCCGGAACGCTTTGGGCAAAGTTAAGTCCTCGATAAATATGTGTTGAATCAATGGACAATATATGGGTGATCTTTCCCTGTAGAATGGACAGACTTCCATTATATTTTTTAACTGCCAGCACAGTGCTCTCTGATATGATACAATCTACTTAACTATTTCCCCCACTGAACAACAATTCCGGCAAGTGTATTTCTGTAGGTTAGATACAAAGTACAACGGCTGAGCCAAAGTACATAGACATTTTGAAAGATATTGCCAAATTGTCCTCCAATAAGGATATACCGACTTACACTCAGCAAAGGTAAATGATATGATAGCCAATGTTGACTGAGAGTTTATTGTACCCAAGGCAACTTCCCAAATATTCTGCATGGATTGCTTAGTTTATTCCTTAAAACAGCCCTTTGAGATAGGTACTTCTGTCTTCTTCTTACATTTTATTTAGAAATGGAAGCATAAACAAGTCAAACAGCTTGGCCAAAGTCATGGATCAGTAAATTGGACTCCAGAGCATATGTCCTTAAGCATGTGTTTCTCCAAGGAAGGCTGTCTGTTTTCCTACATCTTCAATAATAATTGGGGATTGCACTCCTGTCCATCTCTTATGAGATAATGTGGATGAACATAGGTATCAGCTAAATGTGGATGCAAAGGATAAAAGATTAGAAAGTTGATTCCATGTGGCTACTTCACCACTAGACCCAAATTTTAATATTTTTGTGATGAAACGGAAAGTTCTAATGTTTTTGTTGACAGGGTGAGTGTATCAGTCAGGGATCTGAGTGGCCGACAGCAGAATCCACGCAAGCTAGTTTCAACAGAAATGGATTTATCATTTGCTATCTGAGTTAATAGAATTTCCAAGCGGGCCAGAAAGAAGTTTGGCAGCCACACAGCCAAGAACAATGCCACCAGGAGAAATACCCAACCACACTAGGAGCCTGTGGGATACCAGGGAACCTCTTGGCTGCTCTGAGGGCATGGGACAGCAGACTCTTGTGTCCGCGGCTCTCGAAACATCAGTCTCCACCACCGGACCGTAGCTCCTGATGGGCTGCCATTTCATCCTGTTCATGCCACCCTCCAAGTTTCTGGTGGAAGCTACTTGCAAAGGAGCCTGAGAAATGGATGTTTAGCTTCCTCACCTCAGAGGTACAATCCAGAAGGGTTTGGAGTACGTCCTATACAAACGGCAGATTCTGTTACAAGCGCACACACTTTTTCTCCCTGGGAATTCAATAAAGTTTTGCCCTCTGTGAATAAGGGGCGGAAAAAGATGTGATCTAGAAATATCTTTATTTTTCCTGAATTTCCCCTCTTGCAATTTGTCCTAAACATGAGGGCAGGGTGAGAACTGTAAAGAGAACAAAGCGCAGAATGGGACCAGTAAAGATTTCACGTTCTTGAAGCAAGATAATTGATCACCTGCTAATATAGATATAACAACGGTAGGTATCAGTGGCATCATCCCCTGCAGACTTGACTTCTCTGCTCCCGAGAAGTGCACTCCCCACCACACCTCCTGTCCGCACAGCTACTCTATAGGAGTATTCTCCTTATGATTCTTTCACAACTACATTTCCCCAACCAAATGGGACTGATCTTGGGATGGGCACCTGACCCAAATTAAGACCAGGAGTGCCTTTACTGGCAGCTTTGAATTCATGTCTCAGTCTATGGAACCCAGAAGATATGAA
Source organism: Phoca vitulina (assembly GCF_004348235.1). NCBI lineage: Eukaryota > Metazoa > Chordata > Mammalia > Carnivora > Phocidae > Phoca > Phoca vitulina. The sequence goes on from NW_022589734.1 coordinate 19,920,799, forward strand.
ACTAAGAAGCTGTAGCCCTGTGTCTCGCATGCCCAGGAAGCCAGCCTGCAGTGAAAGAAATGCAGCCAATTCAAATGAGGGAAGATGGTTAGACAGAAAGTTCCAGTAGGGTTTGAGCTTCTGGTTCAGGTAGTTCCTGAGACTCAACTGTATTGCAATCTCCTCATGACTTCCCCTATCTGATCAAGTTTAGGACACTATCAATTAAAAGATGCACCAGTTTGTTAGTATGTATGTTATGTAAATACGCTCACGGTTAAACCATAATGTGGTATCAAGTGTTAGACTCATTTTATTGCAGAGATATTTTTAAAAATTGTAAGGCAAATTTTAGAACCAATGAAAGAGTTATTTGACTTCTCCTTGGAGTCTAAGCAAATTCAAGTTGGCTTGCTTGAGTTACAATCACAACGAGTATAAGTGAATGCAATGGAAAGATATGTTCTGACCTGGGAACAGGATAATGTGAAAAAGACGTGGCAGGAAGTATTTCCTTTTTTTGTTTTTAAGAGAGAGACAGAGAGAGAGAGAAACAGAGGGAGAGGAAGAGAGAATCTCAAGCAAGCTCCATACCCAGCGCAGAGCCTGACGCGGGGCTCGATCTCACAACCCTGAGATCATGACCCAAGCTGAAATCAAGAGTTGGAGGCTTAACTGACTGAGCCACCCAGGCGCCCTGGCACTATTTCTTAAGGGAAAAATGATATCATGCAAGAATTATAAGGAGCATAAATTACCCCGAAAATAATTGATTTTGCCGGTGTCCTCTTTTATTCCTCCAGTGTTACTCAGGAGAATTGTAGCAACCCACCTAGAGGTAAAGGATGACTGACAGGGACAATCGTGTCAAGGAAGTCAATTAAGGTGCTTTCCTATAATTATTATTCATAAATACAATTTTGAATATTGGTTAATATACACGAGCATCTTCTCAAGCTAGAAGTTAGAAAGTCCTCAGAATCCACCCTCCTAATGTAATTAAATTGTTTTCTAACTAGTGATGAATGAGTGATTCAAACAGAAGACAGCTTTGAAAGTCCACAAATAAGCAAATTTTCTTGGTTAAGACAATTTTTCAGAAGCTCAGATTTACCTTTGTCAGTACAGGTAAAGAGCCCTATTGGAAGGCTATGGACATTTACACACTATTTACAAATGGTTGTCCCACCGAAAAGAATTTCCAGAGCTACATGAGAATTCATTCTTACAGACTCAACTGTCCTGTAGCCCACTTTTACTTTAAATTTGGCTTGTGGTATTGCTTCTGCCGTAGTGTGAGCTGTGAACTTACACAGTCTGCCAGATGGCAGTGGGAAGCCCATTAGTTATGCATCACACATCCTGATCAAAACTGAAAGAAATTATGCTCAGATTGAGGAGAGATGCCCGAGAGTAAGGCAATGATTAGAATTTTCTGTGTTTTTACAGAAGATTTCACATAATCATTGTCCATAAATAAACTCATTCTTATGATCCCACAGACCCAAATCTGGGATAACTTCCAAAGGAGGGCCTCTCGTGGTTTGGGTCAAAACATGCACGTTCCCATGATATTCATTAGAGAACGCCATAGAGCCGATGCCCTTTCAAGGTTATCTCGAAAAGTCTGAGAATCAAAGTGTAAGCTAACACATTAAATGTTGTGCCTTCCAGAGGAGGTCTGTTCTTTAATAGGTACTGGAGAGGAAATAGAGGAATTCAGTTACAAAGGAAGCTTATTAGAATCTTTGAGAGAATGGGCTTGATGAAAATAAATGGGAAATGTAGTATATAAATACTGCTGATAGGAAAAGTCTAAGTAGTATCTTGAAAGGGGCTGAGGGACCCGAAGTGTATAAAATAACATTATCTGATTGTAAAGTTTATCATCTCTGAAATAAAATATAAGATGGTGTTTGTTGCTGAACAAAATCATGAGATCGTACCATACCCATACATTACCAACTACCTGAGGAGTAGGAGACATTTATATTAGGGCTGATTCTAATGTACTCTTGTGTGAAAAGATCTTCCTTTTTATGGCTTAAGGAGAGCCAATCACTGTAAATATGTCCATGGAAGCCAGTCCAAGCTCTGCTTTGAATTGTCTTTTTGGCAAGGAGTGAACGGATCCATTTTTCTAGTTCTTGGTTTCCCCATCTATAAAGTAAGGGGAAGAAATGCTTGTCTTTCCCCATCCACTGGGATGCTGTGAATAAAAATGTCAGAAAGAGACATTTCAAAGGGGTAAAGCTCTATCTTGGATGAAGAGAAGAAAAAGACCTTTCTGCCCTGTCCCCAAATTTTCTGAGAATGCTAGACTACATCAATAGACATTCGGTGAGTGTCTATGATGACGCTAACAATCCTTAGAATCCAAAATCAGCTCCGAGGGAAGCTTGGAAGACCACAAACCTTCAGCTGCAGTAGGAGAAGCAGGGAACACAGTGTTGGCACCTCCAGTGAACGTGGTCCTCGAGTTGTGAGGGACACAAGGTGTAGATTCTCTGCTCTCATGGCACATCCAGTCTACTACCCAGGGGAGCCTTGGAGCTGCACCTTCCTAACCTGCCTCCACATCCCCCCAAACACCCAGATCTGCCTCTCCCCAAGTCTAGTGAATTGGAGTGTCTGCAATGAAGAGGGCAGACTTCGAGAGGAGCTTGGATGACATCACTGGATGCCCCACTTGAACTTGCATTCAAGTGTGGTTCTGCCATTATTTATGTTCAGCAAGATGTTGTTTGAAGAGAGAAATCAACATCTAAAACAACAAAACAAAACAACCCTTTGATTTAAAAACTGTGGGTCTAACGCGTTTTCTCACAAGCAGGAAATTGTTTCCAAAGTTTCTTCCATTCCTTCAACATATATTTATTGTATGCCTGTTGTGGGCACTAGAGTCTTAGAAGGGTGTACACCCACTTCCAACATGGGGGGAGACGGGGTTCAGTCCCACAAGGCTGCCCCCGCCCTGCCTCCACCTCAGATGCCCATCACAAACCCAGGTTGTCCCTTGCGCCTCCAACCAACCAGCTTCTACATTTGAGGTTCCAACAACTTCCTCCCTGGGTTTCATTAACTTGCTAGAGTGGCTCACAAAACTCAGGAAAACATTTTACTTACTAGGATACTGGTTTATTATAAAAGAAAGAGCCAGATGGAAGAGATGCATGGGGCAAGGTGTGGGGAAAGAGAGCAGAGCTTCCATGCCCTGTCCAGGCCCCCCACTCTCCCCAAATCTCCACGTGCTCACCAACCGGGAATCCCATCCTTTTGGGTTTTTACAGATGCTTCGTTATTTAGTCGTGATTGATTAAATCATTGACCACTGGTGATTGATTCAACCTGCAACCAAGGGGTAGGCCTGAATAGGAGTTCTGTGCCAGAAACAGGGACAAAGACCAAATACACATTTCTTGTTATAAACCACAAAACCCCAGGTCTCAGCTGTGAAAAAGGACAAAGTCCCAGCTCTTACGAAGCTATCATCAACATAAACTGAACATCTGGGCCCCCAGGTTTTGTTTTTCTAGGTTTTATTCTTTAACTGAACCAGATGTTCCTCCCATAATTCTACACATTCTTTCTTACTTCACCCCTTTTCCTCCACCCTCTCTTCCCTCCAGAAAGTCATTTCTATTTATTTGCAAACACAGATTTTAACGTTTGCTCATCTGAAGTATATTAGTCCCTACATATCTCTGCCATTGGTTCTGAAGCCGGCGGTGCATAAAACAAGTACGTCTGCATAACATGTGCTTGTCCTCTGGCCTTATTTCCTTCTGTTTTATATTCAATATGACATGTCAGAAATAGGTCTTAGAGCAGGATGTTTATGTGTACATACCTTGGGTAGATTTGACTTGATGGGCCACATAGACATAATCAGTCAATCGACAAATATTTCTGGAGACATGCCTGAATGTATAAATCAAGGTCCTCATTCTCAAGAAGCCTATCCAGCTTCCTGTGAGGGGCAGCTCTGTAAGGATCACAGCAGCCTACCCGTCATCTGAAAAGAGAAGGAAGGATGTTAAAGGTGACAGGCAAATTATCTCCTCTTGTAGTCCACAGCCAAAATGATGACTACCTCAGAGTGAACAGTTTCGCATTGGGTTCTGTGTGTGTGTGTGTGTGTGTGTGTTGCAAGAACAGGACTAGTGGGTACCTAGAGGGATCAACTTTTCACTGTTGCTGGTGGATAGCTCAGCAGCTTTGGGCAGGATGAAAAAGGTTAGCTCTAGATAAAACCAGCTAAAGGGAAGGTGGTCCTCTGAGTGTCCTTTTCTCCTTTGTTCTCCCTGTTCCCTCTCTGCTGGGCTTGCTCATCAGCACCAATTCCCATCTTTCTGCTCCTAGAGTATTGATATTCAAGGCCCCACTGTGTGTCCTGCCTCCTCACTAGGGTATGAAGGTAGTATTCGTACCCACCCCCACCTCCATTCTTCAATGGCATGGTTCCAACTGCTCCTTGGTTGCAGTGAATGAAGGGTGGACCTTCATTCTTACTTGCTCCAGAACATCACTCCTAAAGCTGTCTAGCCGAACGGAGAGGATGACCTTCCCAGATAGTGAAGAACCACTGTTCAAGTAAGAATGTTGTCCAGGTAAGAATGTCATCCATCAAAGGACATTATCCACATAAGGATGTTGTCCGAATAAGGAGCCTACTGGTCTCTCCAACAATCCTCCATGCTCTTATTACTTGTGCCTTCTCCACCACCCAAATAAGCCTCTCCAATCCAGACTTTTTGACATTGCTGCTAAATTTTAGCAGATCAAGTAAATTATTCCATGCTCACCAGCCAATGGGACAAGAGCAATGGAAAATCTAAACCCTCATCTTTTGCCTCTCTCAGGTGTCTGAGCTATCACAATCTCTGAAGACAATCCCCTCACCTTTGTTCTCTAGCCCAAAGCAATGACTCAAAGGGAAGGAATGTTAGGCCAGGGTAGTAAGCAGATATATTAAAACTGAAAGGACCTTCACCACATATTATTACATATAGGTCATCCCCAGCACAAAACTAGCTCAATGAAAAAAATTCAATGACCTTCTCGCAAGCCCTCTTCTGCAAGGAGAGAAAAAAATTAATATATACTTCAAGAAGCATTCACGTTTTATAAATTTTCTGCCATCGCTTAAGTTGAAAAGGTTCTCATACAACAATAATGTATATTTCTTTATATGTTTCCAACAAAATAACCTCAGAGTTAAAAAAAAATTTTATAATTAAGATGTTGAGGAAAATAACCTCAGGGATTAAATATTGACTATTTGCTCTTAAACCAAGGACATATTCTTTTTCTTTGACCTCTTAAATCCTCATTGAGTAACTGAAAGATAAAAATCATAATATCATATTTCTGGCATTTTATGAGCTTTTGCTTTGTGTTGAGCAACTTAAGATATAAACAGAAAATGTTATCCTGACCAAGAGAATATGATCACTTTTTATGAATAAGTTGTTAGCAAAAGTTTTTACCTCCGTTACATAGAATTTACCTGGTGTAGTGGTGTCTAGGGATGCTGTAACTTTGCAGCTTAAAAACAACAGAAATTTATTGTCTCACAGTTCTGGAGGCTAGAAGTCTGAAATCAAGATGTTGTTGGGACCATGCTCCTCTTTAAAACTGTAGGGAAATCCTTCATTGTCTCTTCTACCTTCCAGTAGTCTGCTGGTAATCTTTGGCATTCCTTGGCTTATAGCTATGCACCCCAATCTCTGCCTTCACCATCAGAGGATATTTTCCCTGTGTCTCTGCGTCTTCATATGGCCATCTTCTTAAAAGGACACCAGTCATATTGAATTAAGGGCTCACTCTACTCCTGTATGACCTCATCTAATTTAACTAATCATATCTGCAATGACCCTATTTCCAAATGGAGTCACATTCTGACGTGTTAGGTGTTAGAACTTGGATGTATCTTTTTTAGGGGGACACAATTCAACCCATAACATTTGGGATCTGCGATTTTATTTGAGAATGACTTGGAAACCAGGTATTGCTCTCTGGAGAAGTTGGCTCCTCAAATTAGACCAGTGTTCCATTTTCAGAGCTGTGTCTATAGGCCACTGGGCTCCCCTTTAGAGTGTCACGGCATGTAGAAGGATCACTGAATCAAGAGTAAGAACATCCGAGTCAGAAATTCAGCTTTGCCATCTAGCTTGACATTATATATCTGTCATCCTCTGTGTTAGAGAGGGTAAAAAACACCTATGCATTACACAGGGTAGAAGCACATAGCCTCACTGTTTATTGTGAATATATATTTTATATATATATAAAATATATATTTTTTTAAACTTTGAACAAGAATGTATCCATATATTACTTGTAAAATTAAAATATTTTAATGTAAAAGCATAAGGCTTTATCATTTGTAAAGTGCTCACAAATTAAGATATTTTATATTTCATAAATCATATCCAATGTCTTAAAAATATTAATATTCCTCCTGAAGTACCTACCGCTCATCTTAGATTTTGCTTGTGCGAAAAAATGGCATTTGAGGCAATTGTTCATACAGGTCCACATTCTACCTCTTTCTTTTCTTCCTCTTGCCTTCCATTTTTTGCATTTGCTCTTCTTTTCCTTTCCCTGTTTGTTTCTCTTAGAGTTCCTTCTCCACCCAAGGGCAATCCAAAGAGCACACAAGATGCTCTAATCCACCTGCTCACCTTTGACATTAGGTTCTACGTGTGTGTGCATACCACATAAGAACAGGACTAGTGAGTACCCAGAGGGATAAACTTCCACTTTTCCTCATGGATATTCTTCCAGTTTGGGGCAGGATGAAAGTTAAGGTCAACTCTAGGCAATACTAAATTAAGGGAAAGATGGCCCTGTGAGTTTCCAAGTATTTAAAGACTGAAAAAGGCTTACTGGATAGGCCTGGATCACATTCCTACCCCTAGAGTGCGGATAAAAGGGCTCAGCTTCAACTAAGTCTCATGGCTCCTGGCAGTGAGGAATAGCGGTCAGCAAACAAAAGCAGCAGATGCTTTCTGATATCTACACGTGAGTGTCACACCCATGTAAATCTACATACACCTATTTCTCCAGCAAACATTTACTAAGCAAGTACAGTGTGCTAAGTACCAAAAGACAAAGTTAACTGAAGAAAAAATATCTACTCTCAAGATGTTCACAGTTTAGTAGAAGAGGAAAAAAAAGAAAATAAGGAATCAATAAATTATCATTTTAAGTCACACGCTATGGAAAAGAGGAGACATCTCGATCTGCCTGGGTGGTCTGGTCTAATTTACTACGATGTCTCACTTAGATCAGAGGTTGGCCAACTTTTTCTGTGAAGGGCCAGACAAATATTTTCAGCTTTGTGGGTTAAACTATGTTGCAACTATACTCAACTCTGCCCTTGGAGCCCCAAAGCAGCCATAGACAATATGTAAACAAATGGGCTTGGCGCTGCTCTAAAAAACTTTATTAACAAAAACCAAACTTTGAATTCCATTTAATTTTTCATGTGTCATGGGATATATTCTTTGATATGGGATATATTCTTTTGATTTTTTCAACCATTCAAAAATATAAAAAGTTAAAAATCTTTCTTTGATTGCAGGGTGTATAAAATCAGACCATGGGCCAGATTTGACCTGGAGACATGGTTTGCTAACCTAGATTATTGCCAGAGTCCTGATTCCTCCAATACATTCCCCATACTGAAGACAGAGGAGTCCTTCTTAGACCAGATCTTATCATGTCGCACATTGTCTCAATGACTTGCCCTCAGGATAAACTCCAAGTGTCTTCATACTGGTTTATAAAGGTCCTCCCCAGTCCCCTGCTGAACCACTTCCATTTCCTTCAAGAAGCCATGCATTCATGTTCCCTGCTTCCATTCCATATTACCTAAATAATTCTTACTCATTTCTCTATTTCCTCCTCCAAGAAGCCTTACCTAAATTCTCCCCTAAGCCCAGGTGAGGTATCCTTCTGCAGTGTTTTGATAGTACCATGTATTGCCTCATATCACAGACTTATTATGTAGTATCATTATATATGATTATAATTATATCATTATTATTATTCCCTATTAGCTAGCCTCTATCTTCAAGCCTGGAGAAGATACTTTTAAGTCTATCTGTTTCTCACTTACAGCCACTGTTTCTAAATTGGAGTCTGGCACAAAGTAGATGCTTGATAAACATTTATTGGCTGAATGAAAAATATTGGATCTGAGCAGAGGAGGTGTTCCCTGAGCTGAGTCTTCAAAGATGAGTAACTATGTATAATTTTGACAGAAAGGGAAAGGCATTTCCAAGCAGACAGCTTTAGCCATCATGAAAGTGGGAGAGAGAGTAGTTTGGAATGGCTGGAGTGCTTGTTACCTGTGGGAAAATAATGTGAGGTGAGACGAGAGAGAGAACCTGAAACTTGTAGGCTAAGATAAGAAATACACTCTTGTTTAATTCCTCAGGTAATGGGGAGCCTCAGAAAGACAAAGTTGGTTGGATTGACATTTTAGAAACTTCACTTAGATCTCCTTGCCCATGTAGGTAGTCTAGATCCAATTAAAGTGTCTGAGATAAAGTAGACAAGATCATGTTGGCAGAACTGACTGGAGTTTGGTGCCAATTTCACATTAGGAAATGAATTTGGAGTCTGCAGCAAGAGTTCACGAAAGAAGTAAAGACCATGCGAATTAAGGACATGTTAGTGGAAACACAGTGGAAGATTCATACTTAAAACTCGGGAAATATGGCCAGGTTGTAAATAGAGAATTGGGAAAAGCCACAGCCTGGAAGTATATGCTATCTGATTCACTAGCCCATGCATAGCTATTTAAATTTGAATTTAGGGGCGCCTGGGTGGTTCAGACAGTTAGGCATCCGACTCTTGATCTCAGCTCAGGTCTTGATCTCGGGGTCGTGAGTTCAAGCCCTGCATTGGGCTCCATGCCGGGTGTGGAGCCTACTTAAAAAAAAAATAAGAAGAAATATAAATAAATAAATAATAAAAATAAATTTGAATTTAAATTAACTAAATGGGTGAAGGGGTTCCAAAGGTACAAATTTCCAGGTATAAAATAAAGTCATGGGGATGCAATGTAGGGCATGGTGACTATAGTTAATAATACTGTGTTGCAAAACAAGTAAATAAATATTAAAAAGTCAATTTATTCATCACACTAGCTACACTTCATGTGATCATTAGCCACATGTAGCTAATGCTACTGCATCTGACAGTACAGAATTATAGACCATTTCCATCATTGCAGAAGGTTCTATTGGACAACACCATCTAGTCTGAAGTTGAAGTTACAGTTAAAGTCAAGACTGTCCAGGAAGCCCCCCAAAAAGTTAAACATAGAATGACCATAGGACTCAGAAATTCCACTACTAGGTATGTACCCCCAAAGAACTGAAAGCAGGGACCTGAGCAGATGTTTGTAGACTAACATCATGGCAACATTATTTACCATCTCTAAAAGGTGGAAGCAACCCAAGAGTCCATCAATAGATGAATGGATAAACAAAATGTGGTATATACATCCAATGGAATATTATTTGGCTTATGAAAAGGAATGAAATTTTGGTACCTCTTACAACACGGATGGACTTTGAAAACATTATGCTAAGTGAAATAAGCCAGACCCAGGACAAACATTATATAATTCCACTTATATGAGGTACCTATGATAAGGAAAATCTGTGTCCTAAGATGGCCGACCGAGCCAGCAAGAGAGTCCCAGTCCTTGCCCCGGGGCTCTTCCAGGTTCTTCTCCTTGCTCTGCTTCCCGTGAGCACCAATCCGGGTTCCTCTCCCTGCCCCGCTTCGTGCACGCGCCAAAAGTGCCAAGTATGTGGAAGTAGAAGTGTATAAATTGCCCCCTTTGTTTGTGCTTGGGGCTCAGATCTTTGGAGACCACTCTCCTCTGAGCCCGCCAGCATTAAATAAACCTCCTGTCCTCCAAGATCTCCGGGTGCTGCTTGGTTCTTCCGTTGGGCGATCCAGTCCAGGTTCCGTAAGATTTGGTTCCCTGATGGGGAAAACCAACCATGCTGGCCCATTGTTGCCACCAGTTTGGGGGTAACGGCAGGGTGGAGACGGAACAAGGGATTGTAATGGAGAAGACACACCCTGCCTACTTTTTGGCAGTCCCCCCCCCCCCCCCGCCCCTGATCGCCTCGGGCCGGCCCCGAGGAGACTTGGCAGGTGAGGACCCGGTCCTGACGTCGGATTCCGGTAAGGCCTGGGGCCCCAGGACCCAGACAGGCCCATCCCCACTGGGGTGGAAGGGGAGCCTGATCACCTCCCAGAGACCTCTTAGAGGTCTCCCAGGTAGGGATTCCCAGGGAGGGAATGTAATAACTTCTGGAGTGTGAATGTGTGAGTGAATGTGCAGTCCAACCCAGCTTGCTCAAGCAGACTGATTCTGTGACTCCATGGGCAGGCACCCTTAAGGTCCCCAGAAGCCTACGGAGTCTGAGTGGGCCCGTCTGTGATTCCATGGTGAACGGCATACAGTCTATGGCGGCATCGGAATAGTTTCCGATCATAAGTCACAACGCTGAGACCACTACAGCTAAGCCTCACCTAAGCTCCTTTGGGACACGGCCAGACGGGCATCTGATTGGTCTCCTCACCTCAGACGGCACCCCCCCCTTCGTCTGTCTCTGTGCCACCGCACACAGGGACATCACCATGGGGTCAGGGCAGAGTAAACCTACGGTTCTAGAGACCATGATCAAAAATTTCAAGAAGGGGTTTTCGGGAGACTATGGAGTCAGAATGAACCCCGGCAAATTGAGAACCCTATATGAATTGGAATGGCCCACCTTTGATGTCAGGTGGCCTTCAGAAGGGACATTGGATGTCCCAATGATTCATCGAGTATGGCGAGTTGTAACAGGAGAACCAGGACACCCTGACCGGTTTCCGTACATTGACTCCTGGCTAGGGATTGCTCAGACCCTTCTCCCCTGGGTGCAATTCACTTGCAATAGGCAGAGACAGGCCAGAGTCTTAACTGCCTCATCCAAGTAACCTAAAGAAAATCAGCAAAAGCCCCAGTCTCCACAAATCCTAGCCAGAGAACCTGAGGACGAACCAACCCTGCCCCCACTGTATGTACCCCAAGACCGCCTACACCTGGCCCTTCAGCTCCAGACACTCCACCGCTATCGGTTTCACCAGCATCCCCAGGCCCAGAGGATCCACCAGCGCCCCCAGGACCAAAAGATCCACTTTCTCCAGGACCAGCAGCCAGGCTGCACCCCAGGCCGGGCGCAAGCGCCCTCCAAATGCTGGTAGGAGAGATGCGAGAACCCGAGAGGCACAGTGAAGACGGGATGGTCCAACCTGGTCATTCCATGATGTATTATTAGCCCTTCTCCACAACCGACCTCCTCAACTGGAAACATAACACCCCATCCTACTCTGAGAAACCACAGGCTATGGTAGACCTCATGGAATCCCTCTTCCAGACTCATCGGCCAACCTGGGAAGACTGCCAACAGTTACTCTGCACCCTGGCTAACAGAGAGGAAAGAAGGAGAATAATGAAAGGTGCACAGCAATACCTGGAAGAGCACGCACCAGCGGGAGTCATCAACCCTGCTGCCTGGGCTAATACAGCCGCGCCCGAAGAGCGCCCAGCATGGGACTTCACCACAACCGAGGGACCGGCTCACATCCACCAGTACCAGAAGGCCCTCCTCCAGGAAATCTGGGCAGGAGCTAAGAGACCCATGAACATGACTAAGGTATCCTCGGTCACTCAACAACCAGGGGGGTCCCCCGGGGACTACAATGAAAGACTATGTGAAGCCTACAGGATATACACTCCATCTGACCCCGAGGCACAGGAAAGCCAACAGATGGTAAACACCTCCTTCGTGGCTTAGGCCACCCCAGACATCAGAAAAAACTTCAGAAACTAGAGGGTTTTGCTGGGATGACCATCACCCAACTAATAGAAATTGCCAATAAGGTCTATGTGAACAGGGAGGTTGCAGCCGAATGGGAAGCCGACAAAAAGATGAAAAAGAAAGTCAGCTTTCTCGCCACCACCCTGAAAGAAAAGGACAACACAAAGATAGGGAGACCCCAACCACAGAAAGGGGGGAAGCCCAGGACCCCCTTGGCAAGGGATCAATGTGCCTACTATAAAGAGAAAGAACATTGGAAAAACGAATGCCCCAACTGGGGAAAGGCTCAAAAGTCCAGCCTCTACAAGGAAGAACCCCAAGAGGAGGACCTCAGAGGCCTTGCAAGAATGGACTCAGACTGAGGGGGACTGGGCTCTTTCCTCCTTGGCCCCCATGAGCCCACGGTCAAAATGAAGGTGAGGGGCCAACCAGTGACTTTTATGGCTGAGCACTCTGTTGTCACGTCCCCAGTGGCACTTTTCAGCAAAAGGACTACAACCATCCTCGGGGGCACCGGGACGTGGGCGATATAACAGCCCTTTTGCCAGGCTCGCCGATGCGAACTTGGGGGCTACAAGGTCTGATATGAATTCCTTTATCTGCTTGATTGCCCCATCCCTCTCCTGGGTCGAGACATACTCTCCAAGCTTAGGGCTCAGATCACCTTTGAGCCCACTGGACACACTAGCCTCTGATTGAACCCAAGGCAAGAGGAGACGGGGTCTCTAATACTAGCAGTTACCACGCCAAGGGAAGAAGAATGGAGCTATTCTGTGCCCAGGCCCAACCAAGTAGCCCGCCGGGGTTCAGACTCGCCTTCCCTGCAGTATGGGCTGGGCTAGCCACCCACCTGGACTAGCCCGGAATCGGGCCCCTATCATTGTTGAACTGATCCCAAGAGCCCAACCTCAGAGGCAGAGGCAATACCCCCTTCCACAAGAAGCTAAGATCGGCATCCAAGAACATCTGACCAAACTCAAAGAAGCAGGTATTCTAGTCGAGTGCCAGTTGGCCTGGAATACCCCATTCCTGCCAGTGAAGAAGCCAGGAGGGGGACACCAACCAGTTCAAGACCTGCGGGTCATCAACAAGGTGACCATCTTTCTGCACCCACTGGCCCCGAATCCATACACCCTCCTCGGCCAAATCCCAGGGCCGGCCAGATGGTTCACTTGCCTAGATTTGAAGGATGCCTTCTTCTGCCTCCGCTTAGCTCCCCAGAGCCAGCCAGTGTTTGCCTTTGAATGTCTGAACCTGATACAGGGCGCCAGATGCAACTGACTTGGATGCGCCTCCCGCAGGGGTTTAAAAACTCACCAACCCTCTTTGGGGAAGCACTGGCCGTGGACCTGGCCAGCTTCCCAAGAGAGGCCACACGATGCACCCTCCTCCAGTATGTCGATGACCTCCTCCTCGCCTGTGACACACAAGAAGATGGCACAAAAGGCACAAAGGCCCTCCTACAGCTCCTGTCAGACTCGGGATACCGAGTCTCATGGAAGAAGGTACAAGTCTGCCAACAACAGGTCCAATACATTGGTTTCCTCCTCACCCAAGGGAAGACAGAACTAGGGCTGGAGAGAAAGAAAGTCATCGTCTCCCTGCCATGGCCCCAGACAAAAACGGGCCTATGAGAATTCCTGGGGGCTGCAGGATTCTGCCGCATCTGGATCCCTGGGTTCTTGGCAATAGCAAGACCCCTCTATGATCTCTTAGGGGGACCAGATCGAGAACCCCCTGCCTGGACTGAGGAAGCAGAAGCCGCTTTCACAGCCCTGGGCCTACCAGATGTAGAAAAACCCTTCGATCTCTGTATATGAAAAGGAAAAAATAATGCTCGGGGTACTCACCCAGACTGTTGGACCCTGGCAACGGCCAGTTGCTTACCTGTCAAAGAAGCTGGACCCTGTGGCAGCGGGATGGCCACTGTGCCTCAGGGCGCTGGCAGCCACAGTCCTACTCATCAAGGAGGCGGACAAACTTACCCTGGGGCAAGTCCCTCATGCAGTTGTGTCCCTCATGAACACACAGGGACACCGCTTCCTTCCCAACTCTCAGCTAGCACAATACCAAGGGCTCCTCTGCAAAAACCCATGGGTCACCCTCAAAACAGTAAGGACATTAAATCCAGCAACCTTTCTCCCCACGGAAGAGGGGGAACCAGACCATGACTGCTCCGAGGTGACTGATGAAGTCTACGCGAGCCGTCCAGATCTGCAGGATCAAACCGTAAAGAATCCAGAGCTCATACTGTTCAGCGATGGCAGCAGTTACCTACAAGAGGGTGCCCGGAAAGCAGGTTATGCAGTAACCACAACCACTGAAGTCCTAGAAGCTAAGACATTACCAGCTGGATGGTGAGCTCAACAGGCTGAATTATATGCCTTAGTCCGAGCCCTCAGCCTCGGTGAAGGTAAGCGAGTCAACATCTATACTGACTCTCGGCACACCTTTGCTACTGTACATATACATGGAGCCATTTAAAGGAAAGGGGCCTCCTAACCGCATCAGGAAAAGCTATCAAGAACAAAGAGGAGATACTGAGACTCCTCGAAGCCGTCTGGCTTCCAAAGGAAGTAGCAATCCTGCACTGTAAGGGACGCCAGAAAGGAGACGACCCCATAGTGCAGGGAAATCGTCTGGCAGATGAGGCAGCCAAGACCGCAGCCAGTGAGGACATGGACAGAGCCCCTTCCCTCAGCATGGTCCTGACACCCTCAGAAGAAGTCCCTCCACCCAGTTACACTGAAAAGGAGAAAGAATAGGCCATGGCTGAGGGGGCCACCCTGACTGAAAAGGGATGGTGGATGATGCCAGACGGGCGCATCTTTCTTCTAACAGCAACTGGAGGGCATCTAGTCAAGGAACACCACTGACTCACTCATCTGGGAAAAACTGCATTAGAGGCCCTTCTCAAGAAGCACTACTACATCAGTCAGCTGCCGGCGCTATGCCGAGCACCGAATGAATGATGCCTAACATGTACTAAAAATAATGCTCGGTCTGCACCACGGCCCCCGCCAGGTGTCCAGAGGATGGGAGCAACCCCCTTCGAAGATCTAGAGGTAGACTCCACAGATGTGCAGCCGAACAGGGGGTTCAGATATCTCCTAGTAATAGTATGCACATACTCTGGGTGGGTCGAAGCCTTCCCGACCAGGATGGAGCAAAGCCAGGAAGTAGCTAAAGTCCTCTTGTGGGAGATCATGCCCCGGTTCAGCCTGCCATTAACATTCCATAGTGACAATGGACCTGCATTTGTAGCAGACATTGTACAGGTCTTGATCAAATCTCTCAACATCACCTGGAGACTCCACACCGCTTACCGGCCCCAAAGTTCAGGGAAAGTAGAGCGAATGAATCACACCCTCAAGGGAACCTTAGCTAGGTTTTGTCAGGGGACTAACCTCCTATGGCCGGATCTGCTACCCCTAGCTCTCCTGTGTGCTCACTGCACGCCCGGGACATCAGGTTTCTCCCCATTCAAATTAATATATGGACGGCCTTCTAGGAAACTTGCATCAGGTTGGAGATAAAGGGATAAAGGAGCAGCTTCAGGCCCTAGGGGCTACCCTAAATAAATTACAAAAGTACACCACTGAGAGGGCCCCAATCTCCTTATGGTCTCAGGTACACTCCTTCCAGACAGGGGACTCAGTTTGGGTCAAAGATTGGAAGAAAGACCCCCTCAAACCACAGTGGACAGGGCCCCACACTGTTGTTCTAACCACCCCTACTGTCCTCAAGGTCTCAGGTGTCACCTCGTGGGTCCACCACTCCAGAATGAAGAAAGCTCATCATTAGGACCAGGAGCCATGCCAGTGGAGAGTCCAGCCAGATTTCACAAACCCACTCTGGCTTCACCTTCGACGAGACCCCACCGACTGATGGACACCTGCTCACCGTGGTCCCTGCCTCTCATCGGTGTGATTTCCCTCATCTTGGGAGTCGGACTCTACACTGTTGCCCCTCCTGACTGGACTTTCCCCCAGAGGCTTACTATTGTCATTGTTATTGGGTGTCCCTAGGGTGTATTACTGCACTTACTTGTCCACAGGTTTCATCTGCTGTCAGGTTAGCCATGATGACCTAAGATCATAGATCCCACTTTTACTGGCCCTCTGCTGTCTACTCCTGAGTGCATTTCACCATAGTTTTCTTTTCTTTTTTTTTTTTTTTTAAGATTTTATTTATTTATTTGAGAGAGAGAGCATGAGGCGGGGAGGGTCAGAGGGAGAAGCAGACCCCCCGCTGAGCAGGGAGCCTGATGCGGGACTTGATCCTGGGACTCCAGGATCATGACCTGAGCCGAAGGCAGTCACTTAAACAACTGAGCCACCCAGGCGCCCTCACCATAGTTTTCCTGGCCCCAGTCAGTCCCGGTCTTCTGCTACCTGGTGTGCTGTTCCTCCGCACTGCCTCTAGCTTGCCCGGCCCGGCAAGGGGGGCAAACTCTCGTATCACCATTACTGGCAAGTGGACTTTCCAGCTTATCCCCCTCAATCCCGCACCAGCACCCCCACTGACTTCTTCCACCTGGGATGTGCACACACTGAAGGTTAACCTCTATTTTGATGGATGCCAGCTTCTCAACACCTCCTGGGAACCTCATAGACAGTGTTCCTACATACCATGGCCCTCACTCAGGTTACCACCTGGTAGATATCTACATCTGTGGGGGCCCTACGCCTCAACAGCCGAACACCTGCCCTCAGTTCTGCTTGCAAGCCTGGGGATGTGAGTCATGGGTGGCGACTTGGCTGGGAATGGAACGATGGTCCACCAGATGATGGCACCTCAAACAGTGCAGTGACATCTGGATTTCCTTGTCACGCAACGCCACCCCATCCTCTTGCTCTAACAATCACTGTATACTGCTCATCCTCTCAGTCTTAGAACCCAATGCCACACCATGGGCTACAGGAATCATTCTCCTGTTGGGCCAATATCACCCTATGGGGACGGACCCCATGGCCAAATTTATGATTAAGTCCGTGTTCACTCCAAGCCTTACAGTCAACCCCCAGAGTCAGACGGAAAATAACTCGCCCTGGCGCATCCCCAGGTCCTCCATCCACACGCAGCAAGCATCTATAGCGCAACTGTTAGGTATGATTAACACCTCCCACCAAGTGCTTAACCACTCGAATCCACCCTAGCGTCTGACTGCTGGATCTGTATAAAGCCCGGTCCCATCCAATACCTAGGTGTCACCCTCAACCAGTCCACCATGTCACCTCCCACCTCGGCACCAGGGACCTCAGATTATCCCTTTCTAGCTCCAGTACCGCTGTATGGAAACTCTTCCTCTCCCATCACGGGCGACAGTCAGGTCTGTGCGCCTAACACCACTTTTCTGACTTGTGATCAAGGTGTATACATCTGCATCACCCCGCACGATCAATCATGCATGCTTGTCAGTCTCTTACCCAATCTTTCAGTCCTCCCCAGGAGCGGTGCCCCACTCAAATGGAGACCTCCTAGCCTCCTTCGAAGCTCTCCTGTGGCCATCTCTCTTATCGTGAGCCTGCTGGCCGCATCAGGTGTTGCCCTCAGTGCCACTGGCGTCTGGATGTCTCAGGTTCAGTACCAGGGGTTAACTCAACAACTCATGGCAGATTTTTCCGCCCTCACTCAGTCGGCCCTGGCCCTGCAGCGCCAACTCAATTCACTGGCCTCAGTGGTCCTCCAAATCAGGCATGGGCTCGACTTGCTCACGGCCGCTCAAGGGGGGCTCTGCCTCTTCTTACAGGAGGAATGGTTGTTTCTATGCTAATGAGTCAGGGGGTGATCCAAGAAACTCTGAACCAATTACACGAACGAGTACATTGCCGGTGGGAATCACTCCAGCGGACAACTTGGTGGGATACCCTCTCACAATGGTTCCCTTGGTTCACCCCCCTCGTCGGCCCCCTCCTAATGCTCCTCCTCATAGAATTTGGTCCTTGTATTCTTAATGACCTTACTAGGTTTATCACTACTCAAAATGCTAAAATCAGACTCCAGTTACTCCTTACTCACTATCGCCCCTTAGAAGATGAAGATGATGCCCTCTAAACTAGGTGTTTAAAGGGGCATCAAAGGAGGGGGGGAATGATAAGGAAAATCTGTGTCCTAAGATGGCTGACCGAGTCAGCGGGAGAGTCCCAGTCCTTGCCCCGGGGCTCTTCCGGGTTCTTCTCCCTGCTCTGCTTCCTACGCGCACCAATCCGGGCTCCTCTCCCTGCCCCGCTTTGCGCACGTGCCAAAAGTGCCAAGTATGCGGAAGTAGAAGTGTATAAATTGCCCCCTTTGTTTGTGCTCGGGGCTCAGACCTTTGGAGACCACTCTCCTCTGAGCCCGCCAGTGTTAAATAAACCTCTTATCCCCCAAGATCTCCGGGTGCCTCTTGGTTCTTCCGTCGGGCGATCCAGTCCAGGTTCCGTAACACCTAGAGTAGTCAAATTCACAAAGACCCTGGGGATTACCAGGGACTGGGGGACATGGGGGATGGGGAGTTATTATTTAATGGGTACAGAGTTTCTGTTGGCGATAATTATAAAGCTTTGGGTATAGATAGTGGCGATGGTTACACAACATTGTATGTATCTGATGCCACTGAATTGTATACTTACAAGTGGTTAAAACAATAAATATTGTGTTGTATACATTTTACTATAATAATTATTAAAAAAATATTGTCCAGGGAGAATGTATAGAACAGGAGGAGGAAAAAGTTGAAAAGAGATTTTTAAGAGAATAATGAAGAAAAGGAAGCCGTCAAGGAGTTCTGGAAAGTCAGGAGGGTAGAATGGGAAACCAGAGGGAATGCTGTCGAGGAAACCAAGGTGGGAAAGAAAAAGTCATTTTCTACCCACAGACCCATTTGTGAGGCTCTGACAACAACATTCCCTATTTAAAACCCACAGGAAAGAGGTACAACCAGACTACCCGGTGTGGAAAGGTAGCTGTGTTCCTCCACTTCCTCCTATTTCTAGATCTCATTGGAGTCACTGCCTAAGTAAAGTTAAGCATCTCGACTCCACTTCTCTTCCTTAGCTCACTTTTTCAAGTTCTATCTGATAACCTGGAAAGAAAACAGCTTATAATGTTCCTTTCCCTTCATGCTTACAGAAATGTGTGCCTGCATTACATTGTTTTCATGACAGTCCAATGTGGTGGATTCAAAATAAATTTGATTAAAAGGAAAGGTAAGGGTATGTACCTAAAGAATACCAAAAAGACCTAATTTAAAGTGATACATGCACCCCTTTGTTAATAGCAGTATTATCCCCAATAGCCAAACTATGGAAGCAGCCCAAGTGTCCACTGATATGTGAATGGATAAAGAGGATGTGGTATGGGGCATCTGGGAAGCTCAGTCAGTTTGCGTCCACTCCATCAGTTTAGCGTCCAACTCTTGACTTCGACTCAGGTCATGATCTCCAGGTTGAGAGATGGAGCCTGTGTCAGGCTCTGTGCTCAGTGCAGAGTCTACTTCTTTCCCTCTCCCTCTGCCCCTCTCCCTGCTCATGTTCTCTCTCTCTCTCTCTCTCAAATAAATAAATCCATCTTTTAAAAAAAAATGCTATATATATATATATATATATATATATATATATTCATATATACATATATATAAGGCATATTATTCAGCCATAAAAAAAGAGTGAAATTTTGCCTTTTGCAACAGCATGGATGGATCTAGAGGACATAATGCTGAGTGAAATAAGTTGGTCATAGAAAGACAAATATCCTCTGATTGCATTCATATGTGGAATTTAACAAAACACATGAGCAAAGGGGAAATAAAGAGAGAGAGAAATCAAGAAATAGACTCTTAATCATAGAGAACAAACTGGTGGTGACCAGAGGGGAGAGGGGTGGGGGAATGGGTGAAGTAGGTGATGGGGATTGTTGAATCACTATATTGTACACCTGAAACTAATATAACACTGTATGTTAACGAAAATTAAAATACAGACTTAAAAAAAAAAAAGGAAAGGTAAATCCAAAGATGGCAATGAGGCAGCATTGTTCTTCAATCTCTCCTTACCCCCGTATGAAAACAGAAAGGATTTCTAGACAGGAAAACCAGAACCCCACGAGCAATGTTTATGACAAAATTTGGTGACAGAGTAACTCCATGAGTCCCAAAATACAAATGAGAGGGAACAGACCACCAACTACCATAAAAGCTGCGTGGTATCAGCACCTGTGTCTGGGAAAGAAAGAAAGTACAGGGTAGTGCCATTGGACCTATGATCAGGAGAACCCCCAAAGAGCCAGCAGAGCTTCACAGGGCTGTGAGCAGAGTGGCATGGGAATGGCAGCTGAAACTGTGGGGGGTTCTGCCCCCCAGGAGCAGGTGAGAGCAAGGACAGTGGTAGGATGGTCTGGAGGGACAGGAACAGTCTAGCCTCTGCCTCCAAAACCCTCAGGGTTCCCTTTTAAGATGAGGAGACACCAAGCAGGAAGTGCTAGAATAGAATCAAAACTGACCAAGCAAGGGGCGCCTGGGTGGCTCAGTCGGTTAAGCGTCCAACTCTTGATTTCAGCTCAGGTCATGATCTCAGGGTCATGAGAGTGAGCCCCAAGTCGGGCTCTGCACTGGGCATGGAGCCTGCTTAAAATTCTCTCTCTCCCTCTCCCACACCCCTTCCCACCCCGCTCACATGCTCTCTCTCTCTAAAAAAACAAAAACAAGAACAAACAAAAACAAAACAAAACAAAAACTGACCAGGACAGGGACAAGGCAGAAGAAGGAAAGGGAAGGTCTACACTAGACTGGAGTAGGGGTGGAGGGGACACAACACGGAAATCTCAGAAAGTAAGCCTCCATCCTCATGACAACAATGAAGGATGGAGCTCTGTGAAGACAGACAGGCTTACCGGAACCCTTCTCGCTCAAGTCCAAGAAAACAAATTTCACATACAGAAAAGTATTGAGGACAAATATGGTGGGAAAAAGAAAATAAGGAGCATGAATGATTGCTAAGATCACAGAACAAGGGACAAAATGGTATTGCATGCCTCGGGTTTGCCAAAAGAATCAAACCCGAGTCTGGTCCATACCGTGGATCCAGCTGAAAAATCTGCAGGAAATGCAGGACAGAGAGCCGCAGGGTTAACTACACCATGAGTGTGCCTGCCAAATTCAGGCCATGAGGTTAAATGGCCCAAATTCTTTGAATGAGCCCCTGGAGCTGTTATAACAAATGACCACAAACGAGGAGGCTTAAAACAACAGAAATTCTTTCTCTCCCAGTTCTGGAGGCCAGAACTCTGAAATCAAGATGGCGGCAGGGTTGTTTCCTTCTGGAGGCTCCTGAGGGAGAATCTGCTCCATGTCCCTCTCCCAGCTTCCGGTGACTACGGGCAATCCTTGGTGTGCCTTGGTTTGGGGACACATCACTTCATTCTCTGCCTCTGCTCCCATTATCTCCTCTACGTTTCTCTTCTCCTCTTCTCTTTTAAAATAACTGACATTGGATTTAGGGCTCATCCTAATCCAAGGTCATCTCGAGATCCTTTACCTTAATTATTCTGCAAAGACCATTTTTCTAAATAAGGTCAAAATCAAAGGTCCCGGTGGACATATCTCGTGGGAGGGGCCACCATTCAACTCACTCCCTGCTTCAAGATAAATTGTAAGGAAAATAAAAGGATGAGTGAGGAACCATAGATTAAAAGAGACTTAAAAGGCATATCAACATTTTCTTTAAATGGGCAAGATGAAACTATTGTTTCTAAAGATGCATATTTGGGTGATGAAACTTTAAAAAAAATACAGGGAAGTGAAGACTAAAAATATCAGGCTGATGGTTAACTTTTGGTAGGAGGCCGGGGACTGTGATCAGGATGGAGCATGACGAAAGGTACTTCAGGTCGATGTTAGGTAGTTGCCTAAGAAGCCAGTTTATAGGGCAGAGATTGCTAGGTCATGGATGGACGCCTGTGGATGTTTCTCCAAGTGTGGACTTGGACTGCCTGCATCACAATTACCCTGTTTATAATAAGGCACATTCCTGAACTCCAATCAGAGATGTAGATTCAGTAGAAGTGTTTGAGAGCCATGCACTGTGCCAGAAGTTCATCCTAGATTTATTTAAAAACACAAGGGGCAGCTGGGTGGCTCAGTCCATTTGAAGCGTCTGACTCTTGGTTTCACCTCAGGTCGTGACCTCCCAGTTGTGGGGTTGAGCCCAGAGTCGGGCTCTGCACTCAGTGCAGAATTTGCTTCTGATTCTTTCTCCCTCTTCCTCTGCCCCTCCCACTCACACACTCTCTCTCTGTCTCTCAAATGAATAAATAAAATCTTAAATAAATAAATAATAAAAACACAAGAGCTCTATCCAAATAGTACCTTCCTGGACAAAGAGCTGAAGACAAGAAACTCTACTCGGGTATCTAAACCACAATCTATAATAACTATAATGGTCAATTTTCTAGGATAAGCACCTAGAAATTTCATTATTAGTGTGTGATGTGGTAATAGCTTAAGGACATGCTCTTCCTAACCAGGAAGATAAAACAGAGAATGTTATTTCGATGTGGGCAACTAACTGAATTGCACTACAAAAGCCTTAAATTCTTAAACTAGTCTTCTCCAGACCCTCACATTTTAAAGCTATATACTCTAAATCCAATGTGCCAACCGGATTTGGCTGAACTGGAATTAGAGGCACAATTTAAACTTTTCGCTGTTCCAAAGACTTTCTGGGCTTATGAGCAGTTTCTTTAGTGTCCTGAGCCTACGATTTCTCTATCTGAACATTTAATATTGAATTGCCACAAAACTGCTTAAGAGTACAGTTTCTTAGGAATTATTTATATTGGTCTGATGGATGTTGGCAAAATTTTATTTTGAAATTGAAAATGAAGACTATATATATATATATATATAGTACGTGTGTGTGTGTGTGTGTGTGTGTACATGAGTAAATAGGAATTCCGAGCTTGTTATGTTACCTGGCAGGATGAGAAGGGGCAGGAGGATGAGAAACACCCATCGAGGCATTTAGGCACAGGAGGGGCAACTCCAGCTGGAGCTAGAATAGGAAATAATGCGAAGAAGTCCAAAGTCATACAGCTGACTCTGGCTCTCAGTCTTTAGTGCTTGAAGAAATTAACCTGCAGGGACTTGTTAAATAAGATGCTTGGGCCCCGCCTCAAAGGATTCCGGCTCGTTAGGACTGGGGAGAGCTCAGGAATCTGCATTTTTACGAACTCCTTAGGTAAGTCTGCAACAAGTCATGCTTTGAAAAGTCTTCAACAGGGGCTCTAGCCCAGGCTGACAATCAGTGTCATTGGCATCCAGCAAGGAATGGTCTCTTGGCAACAGCACAAAACAAGGTGAGTAGCAGCGAAGAGGTTTGAGATTCAGGTAGGCAGGCCAGCAGACTGAATTAGTCCCCCAGCGCTGCCACAATAAATTACCGCAAACTGGGTAGCTCAAAACAACAGAAATTTATTCTATCACAGGTCTAGAGGCCAGAAGTCCTAAATCTAGGTGTTGGCAGGGCTCTGCTCCCTCCAGAGGCTTTATGGAAGATTCTACTCCGTGCCTCTTCTGGCTTCTGGTGGCTGTTGGCATTTCTTGACTTTCAGCTGCTCACTCCAACCCCTGCCTCCATCTTCAACAAAGCCTCTCCTCTGTGTCTTTCCTCGGGTGTCTCTTATAAGGACATTTTTCATTGGATTTAGGGCTCACCTAGGTAATTCAGAAGGATCTTGTCTTGAGATCCTCGACTTAATTACATCTGCAAAGATCCTTTTTCCACAAAAGTTCACACTATAGGTTCTAGGGATAAGGATAAGGACATGTTTTTTTGAGGGGCCACCACTCAAACTAACTATACAGGCCCATTTTGTAACAACTAGCTGCCTGGGCCACTGGCACAGCAAGAGAAAGGGGGTGGTGATTGGCAAGAGCAATCTGGCTCTAGGGCTAGATCAGTCTAACCTTCAAGGGAAGGACAGGAAGGCTCGGAGTCAGGAACCAGCCAGGAGCCACTAACAGATTAGATGGGAGTGGGATGAGCAGCAGCGAGGACTTTATTACCCTGAACTTCTGAGTCAGTTTTCTAGAATCCCTACTAAGCAGGACATCACTGTGTTCCTACTCTGGGACAAAGCTAAGCTGCCATAGCAAGTGGACATCCACGGGCAGTTGGGAAGATTTGAGGCGGGGAGTCAGATTGGACTACACAGAGCTACAAAGCACAATCACACGAATAAATAGAATCATAAATAGCTACCACTTATTGAGCACCTGCTATGCTATATGCCCAGCACTTTACATTTATTATTGCCTCTTTTCATCATGACCTTGTAATATGGGCATTGCAATATGACTTACCACTGAACATATGAGAAAACAGGCTTTTAAAGATTAAAGTTATATAACTAGCAAGTGGCTCCAAAACCCATTATCTTTCTACTAGAACATGCTGCCTCTCCACAAATCAATAGCCTACCTCAAATTTTAGCATCTTATTTTCTGTCACAAGACATAAAATGTCAAAACATTTGTTTTCTACAAAATACCCTACATTGAAAATATAACTTGGCTAAAGTAGAATAAGTATGTGACTGTCATATTCATCTTAATGTGAATCACTCGCGGGGAGATCTAGCCGGGATTTTGTACACAGTTCCAAATCCTGGGCTTGTCTCTCATCTTAAAAATGCAGGTGTCTCACGACTCGGGCACAACCCTCACTGCCACCACCAAAACCATGCTGCCCGTGATGTTCTACAGGTGGTAATATCCAAGGAGTTAACGGTAGGAGGGTTCTCAGTAGTGACCCACGGTGGAAAGTAGCATCGATGGAACAAGATCAAGGAAACTGTTTATACAGTATGCGTCTAGTCCAACAAGAATTGATGCCCTCCGAATACCACCTAATCTGCCCTAAAGAGAGTGTCAGTTTTATGATAGAGTGTTTGGGGACTAGGCCATGCGTCCCCAACCAGCTTGCATATAAGACCAAAACATTCCTGAGCCTGGTGCCAGGTTTAACAGTACTTTTAGCTCGTCCTGTTTCACACTAGGTTAACAGGACTGAAGTATTAGGGAGTCCGAGCCTCAACTGACAGATCTGGCCAGGCCCTTCATAATACTGAGTATAGGAATTTTTTGGAAATTATTATTAATAACAATAATAACAAAGTTTTGCAGCAGGGCATGAAGAATCGCAATCCTCATCACCCTATGAACACCCGCTTAGCGGCTATTTTGTACAATTCTCGGTGACCGGAATTGTAAATTACGACTGACACGTACACCTTTCCCCACATTCCTTTTCCTGTTCAGTCTCACAGAAGCAATCAATTTTTTTTAAGACCCATGAACAGAGTTGCATCAATACAAAAGTCGATTTGACAATAATTTAATAGACTTCTGGTGACAATTTCTGGTTTACTAAAAAAAAAAAAAGTCGTTTAAAATGTTTTGGAATGAGTCTGGATCGTCGCGTTTGCTTTCAGCCGGAGAACTTGGTAGGAAACCGAGACTGTAAAGCGCTGGTGCCTGGGCGTGGAGCGTTTGCTGGGAGCAAGACGTCATCGTGGGAAGCGTGTACTTCTTCGGATTACTGTTTGGCGGATTAGAAACCCGCAGATCAGTCCTAAGTTAGCCCTGATTAACTGCCCTGGGTGCTTCTGGCCGGGGGGGGGGGGGGGGTGTCCGCTGCCAATACTCGTGGTGAGCTTTCACCCCAAACGTTCCAGAGTTCATTTTTACTTAAACCCCATCCAGGCTAATAATGAAGCTACCAGGAATGATCTGGAATGCTAACTAAAGTGGTGCCCGCAATCACGTCAGTCGAACCTTCTGCCCCCACGATCCCGTCTGCCCACATGCTTCTGTCTATCAGCCTGGGCCTCGGGATCAGCTCTCGCCGCGGCATTGGTTGGATTTCAGGAAAAGAGAAACCCACGATTTAAAGGGCTCAGTTCCCACCTGCCAGGCATCGTCCGCATGGTCCAGCTTGCCTTTGGAGCACATGTGGGAGAATCTCCAGCTCGTGTACATCTATTACACTGACTGGCCAAAGGAAAGTGAATCCCGCAAGTGTCCCCTTGGTCACCTTGACAATTTCTAAAAGCGAAACTTGCGCTCCAGACTAGATCGACACTGAGTCTGCGGGGCGCTGAGCGCCTGCCCAGGTCAGCAGCCCCCGCCCGGCGTGCGGGCGGGGACCGGGCGGAGCTTGGATAAGGCGTGGTTTTCCGTGGGAGAGAAGGAAAGGCTTTGCCCCACCTCCTAAGAACCCTGCTCTCCCTCAGCCAATCAAGGAGGCCTATGCAAATAGAGGCCCTGTCGCCCCGGTAACCATGATGCACGGTAGCCAATGGAAACCAGCAAGTCGCGGCCCTGCGCCACGATTGGGACTTAAGTAAGGAGGCAGAGGCCCAATGGGCTGTGGGAACGGTCCTCGGCGGGTTGAAGGGCGGGGATATGCAAATATGGTTTGAAAAGCCGGCGGGAAATCTGAGTTTCGCGGGAGGACCTTGGCGCGTAAACCGTATCCCTTCATTCATTGTCAGCAGCAGCTTCCTGGAGCCATTTTTCAGCTGCCGGCCGCAGCACCCGGGCTGCCGCCGCCGCCTCGCAATCCGTTGCATCGGCCGCCCCCGACGCCTCCATCCCCCCTCGGGGCCCGATATCCGTGCGGCCGGGACCCTCCTCTCTCCAGAGCCCCGATTATTTTTGGCCCCCGGGGCCCGTGCGGTGCGGAAAAATAAAAAGAAAAGAGAGAGAAGGGGCTCGGAAGCGCCGGGCGGGGAGGAGAGAAGGAGGAGAGACTTGGAAACTCCGACTGCAAATAATAAAGAAATTGAAAACAATACATTAAAATACCATAGCAATAAAAAGAGCAGGAGCGAGAGATGAGAAAGGGGATCCAGCCCGCCCTGGAGCAGTACCTGGTGACCGCCGGGGGTGGGGAGGGGGCGGCTGTCGCCGCCGCCGCTGCAGCCTCCATGGACAAAAGGGCACTGCTAGCCAGCCCCGGCTTCCCCGCCGCCGCCGCCGCCGCCGCCGCTGCTGCAGCCCCGGGCGCGTACATCCAGATCCTCACCACGAACACTTCCACCACCTCCTGTTCCTCCTCCCTCCAAAGCGGCGCCGTCGCCGCCGGCCCCCTCCTCCCCAGTGCCCCCGGCGCGGAGCAGACCGCCGGCAGCCTCCTCTACACCACGCCGCACGGACCCTCCAGCAGAGCCGGGCTGCTGCAGCAGCCACCAGCGCTGGGACGCGGCGGCAGCGGCGGCGGCGGCGGCCCTCCGGTAATGCCCTCCCGTTCCCACCGTCCCCAGCCCGGGCGGGAGGTGGGCTCGCACCGCGCGGGGTGGTGGGCGCGCTGCGGGCCGCCCCGGGACAGCGCGGGGCCGAGCGTCGTGGGCCTCGGCGGCTGCCCCTCCAACTGGGCTTTATTGTTAGACTTGTGCACTCCCCCTCACCCCCCTGCGCCCGGAGGGTCGGGGGGGCTCCGCCAGGCGCGCGGGGCAGGGGGGCTTGCCTTGGCGCGGACCACTTCAAACACTCCGAAACTTTTCGCGGCCCCCCCCCCTTCTTTTCCTGCACTTTTCCCTACCCCCACCCTCCCCTCCCCTTCAACTCGAAGCTTCCTCTTTCTCGGGCGTAGGAAGGGGTCACGCCCCGGATGGAGAAGGGGGTGGGGGAGGGAGTAGTGAACTGGGGAGTGGGGGACTCTGGGGGCTGGAAACCGGGGGGGCTGTTGGGGTGATCGCCCCCCGCCGGCCTCGGAGGCCCGTCGGCTGCCGGGGGTCCCTAAGGCGAGCTCGGGGCGCAGGGGCTCTGCCATGCCGCGCTTGACACATTTTGGGATCTGTAACTCCCGGCAACAAAGGGGCCGGGGGAGGCGGAGAGAGGTGGCGGGGAAGGTAGGGCTGGAAGCCGGGTGCGAGCTGGGGCGTGGGCTGTCTGGGGGTGAGGGACTCGCGGGCAGGCGCCCCGGCCTGGGCGCATCCCGGCGGCGGCAGCGGCGGCGCCCGCGTGGCCCGAGCGCCCGGGCCTTTCTCGCCCGGCCCCGGGCCTGCCCTTGACCCGCCTCTCCCCTTGCCCCTTCCTTCCCCGCCCTGTCCCCCTCCCCGCCCCCCGGCGACGGAGGGCGGGGGCAGCCGTGTTCCCGTCCCGCCGCCTGGGTCTGTCCCTCTCCCCGGGACCCGCCGGTGACGTTTCGCACACGTGCGCGGAGGACGCGCCTGTGACTGGGGAGGAGGCGGCGGCGGGAGGGGGCGCTGGAGGGGGAGAGGGGGGCACCCACTTCCTCCTGCTCGCCGGCTCCCTGGCCTGGGACGGTCCCGGCGCCCTCGCACCCGCCCCCGGCACGGCCACCCTCCCTCTGCTCTCCCTAACCCCCCCCCCCACGGGCGCCCGCCCTCGCCCGGCGCCGCCGGTCTGTTCGGCCCTCCGGGCCCCCTCTCCAGCCGGCCCCCCCCCACCTCCCCCGGAGCCAGGCTGGTTTCGGAAATGCCCTTACAGCAGCAGGTTAGTGACCGGGACGGCTCGGGGGCTGCCGCCGCCGCGGGGGCACCGGATTCTGTTGGGGGCTGAAGCCGTGGGGGTAGGCGGTTGAGCGGGGTTTTGGAGTGGGAACGGGGGGTTGGGTGCTTGAGGGAAATGAGTAAGCAAGAAAAATCTAACTAAGTAAATGCCCCGGCCTCGGGTTCTAGGAACCTCGGGCCGGGAGTGTCCGCCCCAGGGGGTGGGTATGGTGTTTACGTGTATTTTTTTTCTAGGGGGCCGATGGATGGGCGATCGGAAAGCGGAGGGGGGGCTTCTCGCCAATGGCCGAGTTGAAGCTCTGTTTTCTGTCTTCCTTCCCTTGTGCTGGAGGGGGAGGGGGGCGGGTCAGAGGGTAGGGTGTCTGTAGGATTCCCAGGCCACCCGCCACCCCCTCCCTTTGTCCCTGTAATTTATAAAGCGCCTTTGAGAGATGATTTAGGTCAGTATGCGGCTTCTCTTTTTGTCGATACTAGAAAGAAGTGTGGCCCGGAGGTCTCTCCCCTTTCTCCTTTTCTCTCCTTCATTCCCTTCCTCCATGCCTCCTGTCTTCACCCTCGTGGTGAGGGTTGGCCCCCACGAGGTTAGAAACGAACCCGAGTCAGCTATGGTTGTTGATAATACCAGTCGTTGACCTCACCTTGTCTCAGTTCCAAATGGGTGTATTTTTTGGAGAAGCAAGATTTTGCAGGGCTCTTTAAGAAAGTCGGCACCTACGCAGCACTTTGGGAAATGAGATGGGTTTTGGAATAATGAAAATTTTTTTATTCCCTTACTCTTTCCAATTTCTCTCATGGTTGGATCTTAACTGCTTTCCAGCCCCGGAGATACTTGCTGAGGATGTGTGATATAGTCTCATATAGTCTCAAAGAAGCTCATGGTTTTTAGTGACAAGGGTCTGCCAGCAGGGGGGAGAGAGAGTACAGTACCTACTTACACATACTGTATCCAGGATGCTGGATCTCAGGCACAAGAATATTCCATGCTTTTAGCATTAAATACTGTTAACTTCATCTGACCTGAACATGTTTGAATGTTTTTTAAGCATATTGGCACCTTACATAGTTCTCTTACTATATTAGAAACCTAATCTGAAACAACCAGCTATTGACATAATTCTTGGATTGGATTCAGATTTATGGGAGAGTAGTTTTGATAATGGGAAATTAGGAGACCACCAGATTGCTGGGGTTTTTTGGGGTTTTTTTGGAATCTTAGCCTGCTTGTCGAGCCTCCAAAACTGCCTAGCCAAACTTACATGTAATTCATTGTGTTTATAAAAATTACCCTGTCTTCCAAGTTATGTCAAAACTTTATCTTTCTTTCCATGAAATTATTCCAAAATCATGAGCATTGAAGATAAAGTTTGATTTTCTTATCAAAATTATATTAAACTTTTATTTAAGTCTTGAAATTTTGTTCATCTTCTTCCCCTAAGGCAGAAGATGGCTTGGGGATAGCTGAGTGATTGGCTGAGCAGAGTAACCATTTAAACACTGTGTCCAAGAAGAGGTTGAGAACTCTGTTCTGGTGGCCAGATTTGCAGACCCATCTGGTTGCAATTCTCAGGAACATCTAACAACTTTTTACAGGGACAGATCCTCAACCTTTTTTTAATGGGAGAAAATATGTGAGTACTATCTTAGTAGCTATATTGCTGCTATCGTTTACAAGTTTTATGATCTTAGGCAAATAACTTAATTTCTCAAAAGCTTTCCTTTTCTGTAAAATGGGAACAATAGCAAGGTTAAGGTTAAGGTTCTCTTTCTTTTTAAGGGTTCAATATGATAATGCACGTAAAACTCTTCACACAGTGCCAGGCAAATAGTAGATATCCAACAAAATTAACATTCAGAAATGTTATTTCTTTTATAACTTAGAGAAATAGTGTTAAGACTTTGTGCACACTGCCTTGTTTACATATGAGAGTAAAAGGGTTAAAAGTTTTCTAAGGTGATATGTAATTAATGATACCGAATTAATTTGGGTTTTTTAATCCACAGAACGTGGCTCTTCCAGCAATGGGTGAAATAGGGACATGTCAGTAGGACAGGACTATATAGAGATTGGTGTCGAACTGCCTGTACATGATCTTGTGCCCTGAGTGGTGATAAATTTAGATCAACTCATCCTCACTTTTTCGCCTGGGCTCTACCTCTCCCGTGACTCCATGGACCTGCTCCCTTTGGGGTGCCATCTGTGCTTCCTGGCTCTCAATTGTCAGGAAGGCAGAGGCATGCTCTAGGTAAATTCATTTTCAGCTGGTGGACTATTGGAAATGGAAGAGCTGTAGAGGCCCAGAAGTGCTATTTTCTGAAGCAGAAAGGGCTTCATCATTTTCTGCCTCTTCTAAAAAAGAAGGTGAAATTTATTTCATTCTCCTCCTAGAAAATTTGGGATCTATTAACGCAAGAGACAGTGGCCTTTCACATCTGATTTAATTTAATCCAGTCACAGCAGCCTCCTGATTATACTTTGGGAAAGAACCCACAGTGCTCGAAATTTCGGTGTGAGAATGGAGGAGCCCTAGATGCTATGGCTGGGTCTGTTGTTTCCTGTGCGAGTATAAAAGAAAAACGCCGGGTTCCTGTGGTTCTATACTCAATAATCTTGCTTCTGCTGAGATATATGGTTGATGCCAAGTTTAAACTAGGAGAGAATTTTTAGTCACTACATACCCCAAAATGGAAGTTTTAATATAATGCAGTGCCCAGACTCGGGCAGTACAAATAGCTCCTCTGTAGTCAGTACCCAGGGCGCCACTCTAATCATCCCCTCAAACAAAGCACCCTTAAATGTGGCACTGTGAGCGGAGGAACCCAAGCTCGCGCACAGGAAAGGACTTTTTTTTTTTTTTTCTCCTATAAGTCATCACCTTGTGTAATGCTTGGAAGAGTAGATTCTGAGATTAATGTTGTGCGGTGTAAAGCTAACTTGAAAACAGAAAATAATACTCAAAGCTTAGGCCTGAATAAACAGCAGCACCTGGAGATTTAAAGGCTGGCGGGGGGAGGGGAGGCGGGGAGTTGCTTTTATTCTCATTTCTCAGAGATCTCATGCAGTAGTTTTCTTTTAACTTTTCTGTCTTGGGGCGCCTGGGGGGTTCAGTTGGTTAAGCGTCCCACTCTTGATCTCAGCTCAGGTCTTGATCTCTCAGGGTCATGAGTTCAAGCCCCGTATTGGGCTCCATGCTGGGCCGGGCTAGGAGCCTACTTGAAAAACAAAACCAAACCTCTTCTGTCTTGATTGCCTCCCCAAAGATATACCACCCACACCTTCAACCCCCTTTCCACAGGACTGGGACCCATTTGGCAAAGCTTCAGATATCCATCCTTAGTTTTCTGATTTCACAGGATTTCCCTGTCTTCCATTTGTCCAGTTTACAGCCACTTTGCCAGGCTCACCGGCTCCCATTCTTTTGTAACCACCTCCTTTCTTACTAACGTTGTGAAACCCAGGATGAGAGAAAGCCAACAATTGGCCTGTGCTCAGGATATCGAGTCCTGCCTCGGTGCCCATGAAACCCACTCCAAAGAGTGCAAGGCACAGAAGTAGATTTCAATTCTTATCACATTCTCTGTTTCAATTTGGTTTTTAGAGAGGGGAACTTTCCTGAATTCTTCGAGGTACTAATAAGCATGTGGTTTAATGCATATTTTCATGCTTGTTAGCAGCTTAAAAATAAGTGTTTTAGGGACTGTATTTACAATTGCTAAGAAGCATTTTTTTTCTACTAATCATTTTTCATGGGACTAAGAAGGGAAGATAAACTGGGAAAGCAGTAAATATAGGAAACCACTAATGGTATCTCCTTCCTCCTACTCTGATCCACTCTTTGGCTTCACAGAGTATCTTACGCAAAGAAAAGTTACACAACAGAAGGCTTAGAAAAGCAACAACTGAGGTGAGGACAGGAAACCCAGGAAGGGGCTTCCTATAGAGGGGTAACGCACGTAACATTTGCTCCAGTCAGAAGGAAATTGGTTTATTTTTTGTTGTCGTTTTTGCTTCAAACACTCCCCCCACCCCCATAAAGCAGGGTGTCTTTAGAACTCAAAGAATGTACAAGTTACAAGAATGCATTCTTAGTCTTCCCCGGACCTTAACTGGGGAGTCAGTCTTGTGGCCATGGTCGAGTATCACTTTGAGCAAGAAGAGATAAAGCCCACTGGGTGCCAGATGGTATCACAAAGCCCATGCACTTTGCTTTGCTGGAGAGAACCTGAGCAAAGCAGACCATTACTTAGATTTGTCAACTAAAGCAGTTTATGTCCACTGGAGGCTGATAGGGAGAATGAACAGCTGGTGGAATAGGGAAGAGATGAAGAAAAGTACAGGTGACCCTTGAACAGCATGCACACACAATCAAAATCTGAATATAGCTTTTGACTCCCCCAAAAACTTAACTACCAATAGCCTACTGTTGAACTTTTCCTGATAACGGTTATGACAGATTTTGCCTGTGTATTACATACAGTGTTATAATGAAGTAAGCCTGAGGAAAGAAAGTGTTACTAAGAAGGTCACAAGGAAGAGAAAGTACACTTCTAGTACTACAAAAAATAAAACCCCATAGAAGTGGACCCGTGTACTTCAAACCTGTGTTGTTCAAGGGTCAACTATAAGTGACTTTGGCCCAACTGTCTGGGGCTATCTTAGAGTCCAGGCAATATTCTTATAACTCAACAGTCCCTAAGAAGAACGCTTTCGGTTAGCACGGGCAACAATTGATGATTCCTGTGGTCTTTGTTCGACTCCTAACGTTGAGAGCCGTGAAGCAGCAGTTATCCTCTGACCCGATCCCTTCGTTTTGCAGGTGAAGAAATTCAGCCCCAGTGGAGTTCAGTTACTCGCCCAAGGTCACAGGCTAGCTCATGGCAAAGCCAGGACTGAAATTAGAGACTTGAATTCTTAGAGGAAGCCTCAATCACCAAGAAAAAGTTAACTATGTCTTAGGTGCCCTATATGGGAAAAATCGGATGTATAGAGTCCGTTTTAGATGGCCTTCAGGAGGGGTGACTTTTTTTTTTTTGACATGTGCACGTATGGAAGTATCCTTTGAACAGTTGGTCTTGGAGTAACAACTCATTGTCAAATATTCGGAATAAGCGAGTGACTTTATATGTTCAATGAAAGGGAATTTTTCAAAATGGGAGGAATGACTGACTTATAAAAACGTGGCAGTGTTTTTAAAGCTTTGTTACTTACAAGCTTGTTCTCTGTGTATATGACATTTCAGGTGCTTTTATTAAAAGAGGAAACATATAGAGAAGAGAACCTAAGCGGACTTTTGAAACTTTCTTCAGGGCAGGGGCACCAAATAGCTCCGGTGCTGGAAGTTTTGTCCGGGGCCATCCACGTCTGGAGTTACTGGACAGGTTTTCAGAGGTCCTTGGTCACACTGGCCTAGTGGCTCTTCCCGCAGGAAAGACTTCTGATCTAACCAAGTGGCTGGTCAGTTAACACTTTCAGAGGAAGTCACCATCCCCTAAAACCCAGAACGCATTTCATTAAAATGTCAACTTTTACTGGTGGAACTGAGGAAGCTTAAAAATAGAATCACTTCAAGCCCTGGAGCCTAAAAGTGAAACCTAATCTGAGGTGGCTGTAGTTCATCCAGTTGTTAGGGGCTCGGATCTATGGCTTGTGTGTCGCCCACAGACCCGCAAGGGGCTGTGCGGAGCGCCGGCCTCTCGGCCAGGGAGCACTCAGGAGCATGAAGACAGCAGTTGTGGTTATCAGTGAAACTCATGTTCCAGAAGATATTTTGGTAAACGGAGTCCATCTTCCAGGCAGCGAGAAGCCGAATGCCCTTGGTCCTCCCGGCCAGCTCATGCCTGGCTACCCCGGAGAGCCTTTTGGCTCCTCTGGCATGCTCCAGTTTTCATGACCCCAGTGGTTGTGGCTCCGGACCCTGGGGTCATGGGAAGGGAGCTCAGAGCCCCGAGAGCTCGAGTGCTCACCCCCTCCTTTGCCCACTGCCATTTCTGATGCTCTGAGGTTCTAGAGCTAGAAAACCGGAGCTGTAGCCCTGTGGGCCCCAAGCCCCATCCCCTTTGAGTCCCACTGGGTCCGGCAGGCCTTAGGAGAGAGGAAGGCTCGTGTGCCAAACGGCACCCTCACCTTGAATTCAGGCGACAAGGGAAGGGCAGCTGGGTATGAGGGTCAGATGGTGGAGTCCAGAGCCAGGGCACCTGGGTTCTTACTCTGGCTCCGCGCACCAGCCATGTGACTTGGGGCTTAGCACGCTGAACCTCTGCGTCTCAGTTTCTAACCGGTAGAATGGGAAGATCACAGTACCTAACCCCTGCACCCCCAGGGGGGGTTAGGAAGATTGCAGGAGTTCGTATTTGTAAAGTGGGTAGGCAAGGCCTGGCACGTGGGAGGGGTCGTGAGAGTGTTCAGCAGATACCTGGCAGGACCGGGCTCCCCTTCCACGGCCATCTCTTGGGCTGTCCTTTGTGGCCTGTTTTCTTAACTAGCCCGGCCCTCACTTAAACCCAGTTACACCTCCACAAAAGGTGGTGGCGGGGAGGAGGAGTGACGCACGGAGCCATTTTCTCCTGACCTGGTCATTAGGGTCTGTGTCTCTTGATAAGCCGTGCACTGACTTGGGAGAAGGAACAGAAGAATAAGCTTCTTATTATAATAGTCCTAGCAGTAGTAATCGCGTCGTGAGGAAAGTCTTTATTTCTGCGATTAAATGCGTTAATAAAGTTGCACTGTTAGCGTGATTTCACTTCTGCACAGTAAACCGTGGCTTAAGACTGAATGGCCGGAATCGGGGTGTCTGAGCACCCTGGGACCCAGCCGGCGCAGAGGCCCCCGTCCATGGAGGGGGTGGGAGGAGAGGGCTGCGCTGATCTCCAGGGTCAGGGAGCCTGCCTCCGGGCCTCCCTGTCCCCTTCACCGCTCACCTCTCCCTCTGCCTGGCTTCTAGAAGGATGCCAGGATTACAGCCTTCCCTGGCTGCTCTTGTGACTTACCAAATTAATTACAACCTTTTCTGCGGCATTCGAGGTCCTCCCGGCTCAGCTGCTGGCCGGGCACAGCGCTTCAGATGGCTGCAGGGTTCCTTCTGGTGCCTTCGTTTGCTCGTGGGTTCCCTCTCCTCCCACTCCACCTCGCTTCTCTGGCTGCCCTCATTCCCACCGGCCCCGAGTCCGCCTCCTCGCCGCCTCATCACTGGCGTTCCTGCAGGCTCCAGGAAACCCGTCCGGGGTGGCTTCACCACGTACTGCGCACAGTGCCTTCTACACTGTAAGACCCAGATCCTCGAGAGGCGTTTTCGTTCGATGTCTCCGGTGTGCTTGGCACCCTGGTCGGTCTGTGAGGGATGGAGAAGAAGTCGGAGGTGTGACCCGCCCACTCTCGAGTTTACAGTCTGTTTGGGGAGACAGGCTTTAAACACAAGGTGATTTCACGAGCAAGACTAAACAGGAGTCAGGAGGAAAACGAGACTCATCTAGTCCTCAGTGGTGCGGTGCCGACAAGAGGTGTTGGCTGGGCCAGGAGAGAGGGGAGCTCTCAGGATCATTGGTCTCGGAGCACACGAGGGTGCACATTTGAATCATCTGGGCACTTCCAAAAACATACCAAAAACTCAGGCCCCACCCGGATTAATTAGAATCCTTGAGGGTGGCATCCAGACATGGGAATTTTTTTCTTTTTTTCAAAGTGTCCCAGATGATTTTGCTGTGCATTCGCAGTTGGAACCATGGAGCTAGATGGAGAAGGAAGATTGAGGAGATTGTTCATGGCTGGGGAAGCATCATGAGGCAAAAGGTAGGGAGAGGAATATAGGTCACACAAGGAGAGACCAGTTGGACTGAAGTCAATACGGGGGAATAACAGAACCTAACATTGGATATGTTGGTAGAATTGGTCTAGAATAGGGCTTGGCCTTCCTACGACGGTCAGGCAGGGAGTTAATCCTAAGTGATGTGGGGGGCTATGCTTGCTATTAAAGGGGGGCCATGGGACCCAGCCCTAGGCAATGTCTGCCAGAGGGGAGGGCAGGCCCTGCGTGTTGCCATGTCTTCAACCTTCTTAAAATGCCAGAATCTACCAGTTTTAAACTGTTGGCTCGATTAAATAGGAAAATGTGCAGGCCAAACAAAATAGGTCTCTAGGACAGATTTGGCTTAAGGGCTGCCACTCAGCAGTCTCTGGTCTATGGGATAATAATAGCTAATGTTTATTGAGTGCCCGAGTGTGTGGAGGGTGCTAAACTAAGTGCTTTACGCACATTAGCACATTATCCACATAACAACCTATGAAGTGGGTATTATCATCATGCTTGTTCTGCACAGGGAGAAACAGTGAGGGGTTAAGGGGCTGGCTCTGGTCCCCACTGATGAGTGGGGCCGCAGAAATGGAACCCGAAGGGCCTGGCTACAAAGTCTCCGCTCATTCCTGGCTTTTATCCTCTGTGGTCTCTGACATGGTATTCGTTATATAGTAGAAACTCAAGATGCCTGTCAAAAAGGAATCACCCGGTGTTTTTCCAAGCTTCCCTGATAGTAAGAATTGCCTGTAGCACTTGTCCCTCTACCCTCTTCAATTAGAAATACCAAGATCTTCTGATCTTCTGGGATGTGTGACAAACACCGGTGGATGGAAGGAGCTGAGCACAGGCAAAGGTTCTGGAAGCTGGAACGGCCAGGCGAGGGCTGAAGCTACCTGCAGAACCCGTGCACTAGTGTTAGGCTCATCTCAGCTCCTTCCTCAGCCCAGAGGGACTAGCCCAGCAGACCCTGGAAACCTGGGCCAGGTGCGCTGAACCCCAAGCCCGCCCCTGTGCCTCCAACACCCGTATGTCCAGGTCATTGCTAAGGCAGACCATCTGAAGATGGGTTACCCAAAACCCAAAGTGAGCGAAACAAGAAGGGGCTCCCAAAGCACTGAGAACCTCGGCTCAGAAGGTCCAAGCGGGTATGATTGCCGCATGCCGGGTACCCACACGGGCTGGGAACATACCATATCGTATGACATGCTTTACATCGTGCCCTCAGAGGATTTACTTGACCCTGTAGTAGGAAGGGTTTTCATTCTGTTGGGTCTAGGCCTGCCTGGAACAGGTTACCAAGTGAACTCAAAGCCAGGAAATTTCCCTGGGAAGGGAGCCAGGTCACACCATTCAGGGTATGGGCGCCATAGATCTCATGAGTCTGGAAGCAGGATAACAACAGTGACCATGTGAAAAGGCAGGACAGAAGTGAGGGAAAGGCTGAGAAAAGAACTAAAAGGACTTTAGACTGCCCCTATGTTTCGCTCCAAGGGTGTCCTCCATCATGGTGTACGCTGTGGGGAGTGAATGGTTATTTGGTAGGAGGTGGTTGTGAGTGACACCACAGGCCATCCAGCTTCCTAAGAGGCTAGGGCCACGCACTGGAAATGTGGCCTCAGCACAGAGGTCTCAGTGGGCCTCTTGAAGAACAATGGCGAGCCAAGAACTGGTCTCCCTAACTTAAAAAAAAAAAAAGGACGAAAATTAATGTGGGGCCACAAGAAAACCTTTCATTGTTTTCACTTCTCCCCGTGAAATATGAAAACGAGACAGATCCATCAGGTTGATTTGGGGGATCAATACTGTCAGGGCTCTCTGAGACGAGCCATCAGATGTTATTTATTATGTGCTTTACCAGGTCCAGGCCTAGCTCCTGGCTGCTTTGAGAAAGCCCACAGTTTGCAACCCCTCGAAGGCGAGAGCCAGCTAGGGAGTGCTGCGCATAAAGAAAGGTCACATAATTGCATCTTGAACTAAGATGGCTCTTTGGACCGTAATTTCCTAGGTTCTCTGATTTTGCTGATTAAAAAAAAAAAAAATCTTGAACTTTCTTAAGCTCTAGCACATTAGCATTTAAAAATGAGTCGTTGAGTACTCCTCTGGAGGAAAGACTCATGTAAACTCTTAAGTATCTTTATAATTAATTTTTAAATATGTAACTTGTACTTAAGCCCATTTCCAGCACTCCACGAACTGACCGATTTTGTGGCTGTATTGGGTGGCAAAACTGGTGACGTTTTACACTAATCATGTAAAGTTTCCAACCTTTCACGTTGCTGTTTTCCCCATTAGCATCTCCAACACCCTAAATCTGGGACTCTAGGATGCGGGGCTCTTAGCCCCGGTGTCGGGGCGGTGGGTCACTAAAGGAGCACAGGGCTCAGAGATCTGGCCTCAGAAACAGGCTCTGTCACTTACCAGCATGTGACCTTTTACAAATGAGATGTATGAGCTGAAGGTACGTAAAATAGTATTTCCTGTCTCCTTCAGTGGTTCGAAGGATTAAATGAGATAGCGTTTATAGGAAATGTGTGTTCCTGATTTAGTGCGCACCCCTCCTCCACCTCCACAGTAGAAACTCTTGAGTGTTGGTGAGTCTGAATTCTCAGTATTTTTACCCCCTCCAGGGAAAGCAGAGTGTTGGACAGATACTTATCGCACGCCCACTTTGTGCAGAATGCAGTTCCCAGTGTTCTGAGGCCTTCAAAGGCGACCAAGACGCTCTTGCCCTCATCAGGAGAAAGGCAAGATGGAACATGTTCTTCAGTCATTAAGACAAGAAAAAAGACAGTGAAGGCCGTAAGATGGTATCGATGGAGTTTCTTAGGCATCCAAACTTGGGGAAGAGGACAGAAAGCTTGAGGGCATTTGAAAATGGAGAAGGATTTCAGGCACCACTGACGTTTTGGGCAGAGACTGCCTCCACTCAATGCCAGTACCCCCTCCGAGTACAACATCAGCGTGGTCTCTGGACATTGCCAGTGTTTCCTGGGGGCAAAGTCAACCCCCACCCCATTGAGAACCGCTGTACTAGAGCTTGAAGGAAGGGCAGAAACAGGGAATCCCATAGATGCATCTTCAATATAAAGTGTATATTGACACTCTAAAATATGTAGAGATTTTCAAAGCATGATTTCTCATAGCTTGAATTTAATTTCGGCATGCCTGCCCTCCCGTGGAACCCCAGAGCCATGCTCCCACCCTTGGTCGATGATACAGAGAAAACATGCTCTGCCTAGCCTGCCGAAGCCCTGGCCCGTGTCTGGGTGGGCGTGCTGTGAATCGGCCACTCAAAGCCTCCCCATAACTTGGAGAAGAAAGGATCAAAGTCTGCAGCTCAGCGAAGGCCGAGGAAGTTTTGCATTTATCATTTACTGACCTGGGTCATTAAGACAGACCTGCTTAGGACCTCCTGCTCAGCGTGGCTGTTGATCCCCGTGCAACCATGCCATACTTCTGACAATTTGGGCACATGATTTTCCCTCCCAGCCCCATCTCCCTCACCTGAATTGGGGTTCCTACATCACAGGGCTGTTGTGAAAGTCGAATGCCATAATGTGTGTCAAGTGCTGGCTCCAGGGCTGGCCACGTGCTCAACTCGGGAGTGTTTGCCGTCATTGTCCATACGGGTGTCCGTGGTGGTACCATTGTTGTTAAGTAGAAGCTTCCCTTCCAGCGCAAACCAACTTAGCAAATAGGGTGAAGTGGATTGAGAGGTGCAAACTTGCAGTTATAAAATAAGTTAGTCACAAGGGTAAAAAGTACAGCATGGGGAATAGTCCAGTAATATTGTAATAACTTCATAGGGTGATGGTGACGGTAACTATGCTTATTGGTGGTGAGCATTTCCTAGCGCAGGTAATTGTTGAATCACTGTGCTGGACACCTGAGACTAACATCATATGCGTCAACTATACTTCAATTAAAAATAAAAATAACGGGGCGCCTAGGTGGCTCAGTTGGTGAGGCGTCTAACTCTTGGTTTCGGCTCAGGTCTTGATCTCAGGGTCATGAGATGGAGCTCCGCGTTGGGCTCCGTGCTCAGCGCGGAGTCTGCTTGGGATTCTCTGCCTCTCCCTCTCCCTCCTCTCTAAAAAAATAAATAAATAAAAATAAAAATAAATGCTCAGAAGAAAATAATCTTAAATGTGCATACCAAAAAAGAAGTTAGAACGGTAAAAATCTTTTTAAAAAGAATTGGAGTCTGTAGAGATTTAAGAAACATCTGTTAATGTGTTATTAAGCTAGCAGAAGTAAATCAATGTCAACTGAGAAATATTAATTTGCATCAAATACTTAATAAGAAAAAATGCATAATATACGTTTTTCATCATAAATAGTAATTGTGCAGTCCAAACATTTTGAAATACATCAGCCAACCAGGAAATTTATACATTGTTGAAGACTAGATTACATTTGTAAATGAGGAGAAGAACCTGGTGTTTTGTTTTTTTTTTTTAACGTCATGTTTATTATATTTTGCAAGTGACAATATTAACTGTGGTACCCACAGAAGCAGATGACAGAAATGTCAGCTCTATGTCTCCTTGAAGTGACACAATTTCCCCTTCTAATAAAAAAGAATACTATAGCCCCCCTTCCATTCAAACTTGCTCACTGAAACACGGAAAATCTGAGTTTCGAGTTTTCAGAATTAGATGCTTTAGCAAGAATATGCATATCAACTACTTTGCATTCTAAAGTAGTATTGGGCTGCCGGACTAGAAAGACACGAACATGCCACGAAGAGGTCAACTGGGCGCCCGTGGCGTGGGCTCTGCACAACATTTAACTGTACCCCCGGGGGTGTGGAGAGCCTCCACCTGCTCAGGAGAGCCGGCAGTGCTCATCCCGCCCCAACTCTGCGTCCAGTGATGCCACGTGGATAGCTCGTAACTGACCATGGTGGAAGGATTTACGCCAGGGAACGTGGCACATGCCACATGCCACATGCCACAAATTAGGGCTTTTTTTTTTTTTTTTCCTGGAGAGCTGGTTGTGAAATATTTAAAAATGTATTCTGTTGTGACCATGAAAGAAACAAACAAACCCAAAAACTGTTAGCAGCCACTCCCTTTGTAGCTGGTGCATATACAGCCACTTTCCCTGGCTCGCTCCTGCCCGTATGGGCCGGTCTCCACCATGGAGCGTACCGATTCATTTGACTTCCCTGGTAGGGGTGTATGGGGCACGTGCTATGCGTCAGCCCCTCTTCTGGGCGCTGGGCGTAGAGCAACACACAAAATCCCCTGCCTTTGTGTGGCTCAGATTATCAGAATTGATAAAAGATTTTGCCACATCATAAATACCCTGTTCCCATCTTTGATGGAGCCTGGTGTTTTTTGTTTTTTGTTTTTTTTTTTTAAAAGAACAGTGGTTCTGAGGTGTGTGGTCTCAGGCCAGCAGAAGCACTTGGGAGCATGTTAGAAATGCAGACTTTGCGTTCACACCTGAGACCTACTGAGGCAGAAGCTCTGGGGTGGGAAGCCGCAGTGTAGGGTTCAACTGCACCCCCTCCCCGGCCCGTCATCCTGGTGCACCAAGTTCGAAAGGCACTGTTAGAGAAAAGACAGCTCTCAGCAAGAAAGGGCTGGGGAATGCTGAGGCCTCCCTGTGTTACAGTGTTGCTCACGTAAGTGCAAGTCTCCTAGCAGCAAAGCTTACAAACCATAGTCTTGGGTGTATCAAGACGGTTCGAAACTGGCAGTACCCCTTGGTCTCTCCCTGGGCCTGGCATCCCTCCCTGAAACCAGAGGCTCCGGGAGGATCCTGCCCGCTGCAGCCCAGAACTCAGTAACAGAAATTCTTAGCCTTCTTTGGGCTTTTCATCATCCGGCAAAACAGGGAAACTGCTTCCCTCCCTTTTCCCCAGAGACTGTTGACATGTTTGCTTGACAAATATTTTCCTCCTTTTAATTCCTTCCCTCTTAATGGTCCTCTTATCTAGCACCATTAAAAATCTTTATAACCAAATCGCCAGCCAGATGTACAGGACTTATCTGGAAATGAAATGGTTGCTCTCCTTCCATGTCTGGTAATTTGGGTATTTAAAGATATTGTGAGGAGCAGATGAAATGAGAGACCACGGGAAAGTGTCCAGCCTGGAGCCGGGCACAGAGTGGCCGGGCACTCATTTACCGTCTGCAGTTCCTGCCCCATCCCCAGTAAAGGCATTAAACAGATCGCACGCTCCTTCTTGCGAAAAGCTTTTGACTACCCACAGTTTGAGTGGGTATGAATCACCATCATATAAATTATAATCAAAATCATGGAATCAGAAATTCTTGATTAGTTAAAACTTACATATATATAAAATTAAACTTAGAAACTAGAAAATAAAAAAGATGTTAACCTCATTTTTTTTTCTTCATGAAGAGGGGTGGGAAAAAAAAGACCCTAATCAGAGTGGCAGAAATTCTTCTGCACCAGCCCAAACCGGGGTCGACTTCTTAAGTAACCTCTCTTCAGTTTATAAACGCTAATCGACTGCTACCCATGTTAAAAGGAGGGTTTGGGTTGGAACGATACTTTCTTTTGAGGACAGGCTGTCTTGAAAACGCATGTGAAGGATCATGTGGCTTGGTTATGGCCCAGGTTTGTCTTGGTGGTTCTCTTTCTAAAAAAATGTCTCTCTAGCCATTCGGTGGGCAGCTCCGCCCCCTTTCTGCCCACCTTCAGCCAAACCATCTTCTGGTGACAGACAGTTTTTAGTTTGACAGTTTTAAGCTTGCCATTTGCGGCCGATGATATTATAGAGATCGAGAAAACACAGCAGGCAGTACTCATTTCTTGCTTCCTGCTTTGCTCGAGAGTGTGAGCATCAGCTTTTCTGAAGCCCTTGACTTCCGACGTTTGCGGCTCGGTGTCATGAGGGTGGCCAAGGTGTGGCCCTTAAACGCCGGCCACTTCTGAAGGTCTAGCATGACTCAGCCGCTGCCATCTTCCCAAAACCAGGTCCGGGGTGTGGTCCTCCCGTCCTGCCTCGGGGAGTAAAAGAAGTCAGCCGTGTCATCTACTGTAGTTGAGTTTTATAAATATTTTTTAGACGGATCCAGGCATACGTTGTCACATTTGACAGTTACAGGTTGCCAAGTGGTGAGCTCTTTTGGGTCTTGCTCTACCTTTTGCTGTAATACAAGAATGAAGGTGTTGAAATGGCCAGCTTGTTGGCTGCCCTTTTTAGGTCAGGAAGGTCTCCTGCTGCTGTGTAGGCCCCCACTTGGCAGGATTAGGAACTTGGATCTCTTGCCCTGGGAAACTTCTTTGTGTAAATCAGACTTCTGAAGACTGATAAACTAGTGTGTGAACTTGCTCGTTGACCCTGGGACATCAAACCGCCGGTCGCTGACCTTGCTGTTGCCTTGCATCCCCGATCAGGAGGTTATTAGCGGTGTCAGGTTCAAGTTGAATGATCCTGTTAGTATCCAGCTTTCATAGCTCCTCTCTGGAGCCCACCTGCCAAGGTGGGGCACATACTGGCTGCTGAAGGAACGTAAGGGACCCTGTCATTCACTCAGGTGTCCACCCATGACCGCTGTGAAACACTGACTATGTTGCCCTTTTTTTTTTTTTTAAAGAGGAAACGTGTTTTTAGTACATGCTTATTTAAAGAAATCAAAGACAGTCAATGGAGTAAAACTTTAAATACCCTGTCCTCCCACCTCGTCCTGCTTCCCTTCCTAGACGTAACCACAATAACAGCTTGGCCTTTCCCTTTTTTGTTCATTTGCAGATATATATTTTATACAAAGGTACAAATTATGGCTTGCAGTCTTTGCTTAGCAAGACCGTAGACACATTTCCACGCCGGGGTTCACCCTTAAGTCATTGCTGTGCTGCAATCCATCATATTGATGAATGCAGTGAGCGCTTCCCGTGTGGTCGTGGTTTCTGTTATTTCTGGTTCTCACTGTCCTCGTGCGTGTGTTTTTGTACGTGTGTGTGTCTCCTCCAGGGAGGTGTAGAGGCTGCCTGTTTTCCTGTACTGTTTCCAATATTGGGTAACATTAGTCTTTCTGCAGTTTTGCTCGTGATCTCTGATTTTTATTTTGTGTGTTTTCTTAATGAATACTCGTTCACCACCACCTCCACTACCACTATTTATACAGTGTATTTATGTGCCAGGATTGTGGCACAGGACTGGAAATTACTGATTTCAACT
The DNA here is from genome assembly GCF_004348235.1 of Phoca vitulina. Lineage (NCBI taxonomy): Eukaryota > Metazoa > Chordata > Mammalia > Carnivora > Phocidae > Phoca > Phoca vitulina. Next base: position 19,965,141 of record NW_022589734.1, read on the forward strand.
TCAGCACCCCTGTGAATTTGCTATGATTATTGTCCTCATTTTACAGATGGAAACTGAAGCATCCCTGACCCGATTTGTATTTCTGTGAGTTGCTTCTTGGAATCCTCTACCATTTTTTTGTTTACAAGGCTATTTATAACTTTCTTTTTGAATTATAGGACTTTTTAATGAGTTGCAGATACTGGACTTTCTCTGGTGTGTGCACCTGTGTGTGTAGTAACTATTTTTCCCTTTTTGTCATTTTCCTATTAATTTTACCAGTGAAATATTTCTCTCTACCAAAGTTTTGCTCATTTTTTTTAAACATATAAAACTATAATCTCAACAGTTTATGAGTTTGGTGGCTTGTTTTGGGAAAGTCTTTCCTAATCCCTAAATTATAACAATATTCTGTATTTTCTTCTCCCGACATCATAATTGTGTTATTTTGATCTTCAACCTCCTTGGAAGGGTGCGTGTGTGTGTGTGTTTCTGTTTGTGTATGTTAGAGACCTAACTTTATATTTTTCCCAAACGGAGAGCCAATCGTACTAGTGCCCTTTGTTGACCAGCTCAGCCTTTCCTCATGAATTTGAAACACCATTTCTGGGGCGCCTGGCTGGCTCAGTCGGTAGAGCGTGCGACTCTTGATCTCGAGGTTGTGAGTTCAAGCCCCATACTGGGTGTAGAGATTACTTAGGGAAAAAAAAAAAAAAACAAATGCCACATTTATCCTACAAAAGTGTGTGTGTGTGTGTGCGCACACGCACATGGATCTGTATTGGTCTGATAATTGTCTGCCTTTGTGAACAGTTTTGTACAGCAGCCATGGCCCTGAGCATCTTGTGTGTATTATTGCATCTGACAGAGCAACCCTTCCTCATGTGTAGATGAGCAGAGGGAGGTTCAGGGGTTCAGCACCTTGTCCCCGGCTACGCTTCTAGACGGTGGTAGAAGCAGGATTCCACACCAAGTGATTTCCAGCCTCTTGTTTAACCCCGATGCTAGCCAGACACGGCGAGTCGCCTCCCGAGGTGTTTCCAGGGCCTTTGGGATGGGTAGTTAGGTGGCTCCGTGGGCTATGGGGCAGTCGGTGGTACTTACCGAGCGTTTACTGTGTGTGGTGGAAGAGCCAACGAGAGCCCTCCTAAGGACTCCCACATTGGGGGCAGCAAGGGTTGAAAAATCCATCCTCGCTCAGGGTATTTGTTCGCATTCAGGACGTGGGTCACCGCGGGACCCCAGCGTAACCTAGAAATGAGAGGAGGGGGAAATGGTTTAGCTACATGCTTCTTGGGCCTGGAGTTGTGAGGAGGATGCAGCCCCGGACATTCCAGGGCATTCTGGCGGGAAAGGTCCTTGGCGTGTGGCACGCACACACACACACACACACACACCCGGAGGGGCTACACGTGTTAGGTCTGGGGGAGGAACAAAGAAAGGTCTTCGCAATCTGGAAACACGTTGCTGGAGAGGAGAATTTAAACTGGGGCATTTTTTTCCTCCATGTCTAAATCAGTCTACCTGCCAGGCTGAGCCTTCTTTGCAGGCGGTTGCCCCTTGATTCGATTTCTCTCGGGTGCCTCCTGTTCTTAAGGGTGAACATCAGGGAAGTAATTTTCTTTGGAGAACTTTGGAACTGCCTCCTACACAGAAGTCCAGCTGAGCGCCCACTGGGAGCCTTAGAAAAGTAATCCTATTTATTAGTAGGAGTATATTGATTCTGTGTGTAAAACGGACCCAGAGGCCTGTGACAATGAGTCCATCTGAAATTATAATTTAAAATATCTAACAGACTAGCTGTGCTGAAATACTACTCCAGAATATAAATGATTAGGTGCTTAGTGAATTTCTCATGTACGTGTAATTAAAGTGGCAATTGGTGGGTCAAGTTTGTTTTCATATCCTAAGTCATTTAATTTACCTTTTCTTCTTCAACCATCACTGGTAGTAAGGAGAGAGGAATCGCTATTAAATCTTATAGGCCTTTATAAAAATAGATCATTGTGCCTTCGTTGTTCATTTATCTGTTTAATCAGTCCACATTCCCCGATCTTGTATTATAAAACAAAAGGCACCTCATCAAAGAATTCTCCTTTTGACTGCATAACGGCAGTCTTAATTCCGTGGAAGTCTGCAAGGTTTCCCTCGCAATCGAGAGGTGAATGTGTAATCGTCTTATTATCTATTTAGCACAGGCCATGCGGCCCTCTTTCTTTCATCTGCACTTGTGGCCGGGACGCCTGCCCGAGCCTCCGTGTCTCTGGAATCTCTCTGGTCACCACCGAGTGTCACTAGGCGACCGTGGCCACAGGTGGGCCCTCCGGGGTCGCGCTGGTGGTGAGCCCCGAGATGCCGCGGCTCTGCCTCCACCGGCCTGGGCTTTCTGTCACTCCCAGGGTTTAAGCTTCAACTCTGCCCGCTCAGTTAGCGGTCATTCTCCTCCTTGCCTTCAAAACGGATTTTCACTTCTTCCTCCCCCCCCCCCCCCCCCCCCGCCCCATACAACCGCCCTGGCATCCTGGATTTTTCCATTCTTGACAAATGATCTGTCCACTGTAACTGTAGCTCCCCTGTGCTGATATCCGTTGAAATTAGACCCAGAATCTAAATGTGGCTTCATGAAGCCACGGGTGGGACGTTTTTCTCTCCAGATAGTCCGTGGTCTTCAGGCACCCGAACCACCCAGCTGTACCTTCTCCGCTGTGACGCGTGGGGGGAATGGGGTGACCTGTGTCCGCAAGTTCCACCCAGGGCGCCATGCTAGCTGTTTTTGCATCTGTAATGAAGTAGAGAGGTGTTCACCACCAAGGCTGCCTGCCTCCCTGGGGCATGGTGAAGCGACTTCAAACTAATTGCATCTCTGATCATATAAAAGGAATCCAGAGCCTCCCTAGGTTTGCTTCCACAGCTACTCCTCAACCCTAATGAGACTTTGTAACCCAAAGATGAAACGTTTTATTTCGGCTCCCTGGACTGAGTTACCGACACACTTTGTATCTGGTCCTTTTTCTCTTAGAAGTTCAAAACAGTAATTTGGTCCAGAAACTACTGCAAAATAGGTACCTGACAAATGTGACTCTGTTTGGGCTGGAGGTGGGCCAGACTGTGCGGTGATCACTTACAGGGCAGGGGGGAGGTCCGCCGAGGGGGTGGGTTTGTTGTGTGGTCAGACTCGGGGGGCCTGGTGTCTGGCAGGGGTCACAGCCCGGATGGACAACGTCGGTCAGTCCTTACACCTCTAGGCTCCAGTTCCTCATCTGTCAAATGTGAGTGATCTTCAAAGCCTCCTTCTACTTGGACCTTCCCTGATGTGTCCGCTCAAGCCACAGGCACCCGCCACCGTGGCCCCTGGGTTCTTGGGGGCCTCGGGGAGGATTCGCCGCCCCAGGTGGCCACTCATCTGCCGCTGTGCATTTGGAGCACCGCTGGAGGTGACTCAGACCTTGTGCAAGGGGGGAGCCCCAGCGTGAGTCGCCTCCCTCCCACCACTCGCCACACCCCTCCCCAGCCAGACTTGATGTCTCTGACTTCTCCACTTTTCAAAGTCCTAAGGGTTAATTATGATGTTCACTATTTACATTTGCATTCCTGATAGTGCTCTTTCCAAAGTGAGTGGCACTGGTTCATTTTCAAGTCTAAGTAGATCTCAGACTCAGGGCGTGGTTCTCCTGGCCTTTGAGATGGGCCCCGCCCCAACGCGGCAGGCCTGGGTGAATGTTACACTCGCCCAGAAATCGCTGAATCTCATTGCCGGCTGGTTGCCAGGACTTTGGTCCCTTCCCTACAACAACCCAGGAAACCACCTCCGGGTTTCTAGTGACTTTCTTTTCCCCTCCAAGCTGACATGGGATTAGACTTTGGAATTACTTAGGTTGAAAATCTCATGAGCCCTGGGGGCTTGGGCAAGCTATTTCACTTTTCCAGGTCCTCAGTTCCTTCATCCATAACATGGGACAGTTAATGACCGGCGGCTCAGGGGGGAGATGGAGGGATGAGTAAGAATGCATGCCTGGAATGTCGAAAGTGATCAGAAAGGTTAGTTCTTACTCTCTATGGGGAGGAAGTTGGAGAGACAGGCCAAAAACAGGTCTCGGCTCTAAACCTCCTGTGAGCACACGGCTCCCCGTGTATACAGAGATTCAGAAGCATCTTTAGATAGATAGACCTGTTTATTTTAATTAGACCCTACATATATTTAAGAACCATTTCGATCAGCATGGCTTTGGTGCAAATTCTGTTCTCTCTCTCTCTCGTTATTCTAAGCTGTCCTGCAATGGTATTTTTTTAAAAAATTGCTGGAACTCGGGCACCTGGGTGGCTCAGTCGTTAAGCGTCTGCCTTCGGCTCAGGTCATGATCTCAGGGTCCTGGGATCGAGCCCAGCATCGGGCTCCCTGCTCTGCGGGAAGCCTGCTTCTCCCTCTCCCACTCCCTCTGCTTATGTTCCCTCTCTTGCTGTGTCTCTCTGTCAAATAAATAAAATCTTAAAAAAAAAAAAATTGCTGGAACTCAGGACGGCGCAGTTGCGGGGGGGGGGGGGGGGGGGGGGGGGGGGGG
>NW_022589734.1:19969778-20051593 GCF_004348235.1 Phoca vitulina
CCCCCCCCCCGCCAGAACAGAGAATTATTGGGCCCCAAATGTCCCTAGTGCCGAATTTGCGAAGCCATGCCCTTGGGTGATTCTCTTCCTGTCGTAGGCAGGCTTCCCCCCTCTTCTTGCAAAGTCCTCAGTCTTTTCATTTTCTAAGGTATATTGGTTTTCCATATGAAAAATCTTCAAAATCCTAAAAATCTAGGACCATCTCTGAAACCGTAAGGGGAGGAGGAACCTGGAGAGGAAATGGTTTGGTCCTGTCCTCTAGCTTGAGGTATAGAAAGCTCTCAGATCCACTCAGAAATTCTCGCCACAGCTTTCTTTCTTGTGTTCCCGGCCCTCCCCCACCAGTGTCAGTTGATATTTTAGGTTTTGCGAGCACTAAGTAAACAGTGGCAAGCTATATGAATAAAATGTTCTTCTTATACTGTCAATTACTCTTTCTTATACAAATAATACATGACTTTTTGTTCTTACACACACTGATTTCTAGGGGAACGTTAATAATTTGTTTTGAAACTTTTATTTCTTTCAAATTGAATGACCCAATTGTTAGAATGAACCATCAGTTCTAGAATGAATCCTGACTATTAGAATAGCAGCCTGTTCTAGCTAGTCATGCTTCGAACATTCTGCTGTGTAGTTTATCAAAGTGAAAACAGGAAGTTCGTATTTTAAATAGAAATTCTACTTTAAAATTCTAATTTTGCTGATTTTCCATTCTGGAATATTAAGATCGGTAGGCTTGCCATATAAAACATAGGATGCCAAGTTCAATTTGAAATTCAGATAAACAACAAATGCCTTTTAGTATAAGTATGTCCTATGCAGTATTTGAGATATACTTACACTAAAAATTATTTGTTGTTTGTCTGAAACTATAATTCAGCCGAGGGTTCTGCATTTTTACTTGCTAAATCTGGCAACCCTAAAGATAGGACTCAGGATTGGAAAACACCAGGAAATACCACTCATGTCTGGCATCTCCCTGCATAACTTTATCTTGGATGTTGGACTTTATGAAAGTGTTCAATAATAAATCTCAGGCAATTATTTGCCAAAAAGAAAGAAAGAAATTTCTGAAGGGAATTTAGGAAAGTTGGTTCTGCAGTCACATTTCTTGGTCTTTGAGCGTGGCTCAGATCGGCCAGAGTTAGAAATCTCTTACCTCATGTTCAGAAGGGCCCTGTATTTGACCTAAAAACTCGATTCCAGAGGTGGAACCTGGATGGGAGAGAGAATCCTTGTTCTGGTTTGACTTTCTGAGCATTACCTAAAACATAAGTGAGATTGTACAATATCTAAGTGCGTTCTGTTCGTCATGGGCCGAATTCATGTTCGAGTTCAAAGGCCGGTTACAACAAAGGGAACGGGTTGATTGTAAGAGAACTAGATTAGCTCTGGAAAAGAGTGCAAAAGCCCAGCCAGAATTCTCATTAAAAATACAGAATTTGCAAGAGTCTGCTGGAAGGGAGCGTGCCCGAGCGAGTGTCCGTCCACGTCCCCTCACCATTATCGAGCGACATCCGTGTTTACCTTTATGGAAGGGAAGCAGCTGGCCCAGACACCAGTGCCTTCCGCATCTTTGTGGCCTCGAAGTGGGTCCGTCCCAGATCCCTGCTGCTCCCAGCCGCCCTAACGGTGTTCCTGCTGTGTCAGCTGTGGTCAGCTACCTGCACGTTCCCTCTGGTCCCACGGCGCATCGCGGTGGCCTGCCTCTGTTTTCAGTCACCTCTGAGTGCGTCAGCCGGTGCCCTTCGAGCTCAGATTCTCCCCCCAGCCGAGTGTCACTTTCTGCTTTCTCCCAAGGAGCTGCTCAAGGGCCCCTGGCGCACACACTGCAACCCACAGGTCAAGGGCATTACCAGCTCTGGAGGCAACCCTGTGCCCTGTGGGAATGGAAGGAAGCCGGTGGGTAGACGTCCCTGCCTTCCAGAACAGTTCCAGGGGGGCCACAGCCGAATCAAGCCCCCATCATCCATAGCCATGACTGGGTTCACACACCCTGAAATAATACACCTGCCTCACACTCCCTGCGCCCTAACTCCTGCTTCCTGGGATGGCTTCCAAATAAACTGCCTGCACCCAAGTCCTTGTCTTGGTCTCTGTTTTCAGAAATACCTAAGTTCGGACACCTGTCACGTGAGTCTGCTAGGGCTGCCATAACAGAATACCACCAACTAGATGGCTTAAACAGCAAATTTATTGTGCACAGTTTCAGAGGCCGGGGAGTCCAAGATCCAGGTTGGGTTTAACCAAGGCCAACAGGGTTGGTTTCCTCCAAGGCCGCCCTCCTTGGCTTGCAGATGGCCCCCCTCTAGCTGCCTCTCCACGTGGTCCCTTGTGCATGTGCGAGGACCCTGCTGTCTTTGGACTTGAGCCCACACTAACAGCCTCATTTCAACTTCTTTAAAGAGCCTGTCTCTGAATGCAGCCCCTTTGTGAGGTATTGGGGGGTTAAGGGCTTCAACATACGAATTTTGAGGTAGGGACAAATTCAGCGTGTAACACCTGTGAGGAAGAAAAACTCATAGAGTGCAGGCTGCCCCGTCATAATGGGTCTTCAGTTTGTGGCCGTTTGCACAAAACTTTTCTGTCTTGTAGGGCTTTGGAGAGGTGGGTCTGTGAGCTTGGAGGGGATTCCATTCGCTGGCTGTCTTCCTTTAAATTCACCTAGCAGCTTGTCTCTCCTTGTGCTCTGTATACTCTGGAGAAAAGGCAAGGCGAGGGTGCTGCTAGCCAGAAGGAGCCGAAAGGCGGAATGAGAAGACAAGACCGCTAGTCGTACATCAGCAGAGAAGAGTGTAAGTTTGGTTAAGACAAGCTATACGATCAGAAAGTTAGAAGTTTAGGGGGGATGTGCCACTTCAGGGGGATTCAGTTTCCGGTCACTGAAGGAGTGGTCAGATTATTAGAGGTATGGTTGAATCAGGTGATTTATGGAACCTCTGCCCTGAAACCCTCTGATGTGAGAGATCAGTGTGGCCTGGAGTTTGTGAAAACGTGAGCGATGAAGGGAAGAAGGGAGGGGTTCGAGAGAAATGAACACCGCGTCTTCCGGGGTCTTAGAAGAGGCCAGAGGGTTTGTGTGAGGGAGGGGAGGAGGAGGGAATGTTAAATGTGTGGTATGGTCAGGCGTGTTGAGGAATAGGGAACTTTTTCTATATTTGAGGGAGGGGCCCAGAGCACGGAAGTGCTTAAGGAGGATGGAGTGGGCCAGTAGTGCAGGCAGGAGCACAGGGCCCGAGAGGAGAGCAGCCCTGCGGAGGACAAGTTCGGAGGTAGGAAAGGCCTGTGCCAGGCTTCTTCCTGCCTCACAGCCTCTGCGCTTGCTGTTCCTTCCTCCTGGAATGACCTTGCCCCACTTCTTCCCGCGCGACCTTGGCTCCTGGTCGTCACAGACTCAGCTGACCCCTCGGAAAGGCCCCTGCCACCATCTAGTCTAAAAACGCCCCTCCCCCGCCTGTCACCCTTTATCCTGTTGGGGTGTTTTATTTTCCGAACAGGAATCAGCATCTGAAGTTAGGCTCTCGCGTCCACGCCGCACCTAGAATGCTGCGTGACACTGGGTGCTCCGTGAATATTTGCTGAAGGAACGAAGAGGTTGAAGTAGGCTGGCCGTTGGTGGACCGGCTGAGGTTTGGAGTTTGCAAGGTCACCCAGCAGATAAGTCAGACTTATCTACTGACTCGGTCCAAACATTCACTGAGGGTCTGCTTTGTGCCTTGCGTCTCGCTCATTGGATCTCAGGAATCGTGGGTGAGTTAGACCTCATGGGGGTCTTTGTCCAGGGTATGGTTCTTCCCCTGGGTCCCGGAACTGGATTCTAGATCTTCTTTCTATTCCGACCCTCTGCCTGAAATGTCGCATTTCCTTCCACGATGAACGCGGTGGCAGCAAAGTACAGGAGTGCTGGCAGCGCCTATGACTTTGTCACCTTCAGAAATCACAGATCTCTTCATAACACACTTCGATATCGCTTGTTGGCAGATAATCTCGAAATACTGTGTACACTGTGTACACTCATCACCATTTCAAAATTACAGTAATTTGGGGGCACCTGGCTGGCTCAGTCAGTGGAGCGAGCCACCCTTGATCTCAGGGTCATAAGTTCAAGCCCCACGTTGGGCGTAGAGTCTGCTTTAAAAAAAAAAAATTACAGTACTTTTTTGGCTTGCTACTGAATCTTTTTATTTAATGCGTTAATAAAAAAGTACGTAGATGATTGTATGCTAAGTTGCTTTTTAATATTTTGAATAGCTGTATTTCAGTACCGAGTGTTTCCTTTACAATCCTGTGTGCTTTGTTTTAGGTATATAAAAACATTAGTCTGAGAAAGGGTGTGTAGGCTTCACCAGAAGGCCAAGGAGTCCGTGGCACCAAAAAAAAAAAAAAGGTTAGGAGCCCTGGTGGAATTATGTAGAAATAGGGGTCCTATCACCTTGGCTTATGTCGTATTAGTGAAGTTTCCGATCAGAAAAGATCCTACCCCTGCTCTGGGCTTATTGATTCCTTTAGAATCTCCTCCTCCTCCTTCTTTTCTCCACCTGCCCCCCAATCTTTTGTAAATTTGGGGATGGACTTTCTGTGAAAGATTCTTTTTTTCATAGTGTGGATGCAAGAGGCACCCGCCTTGTCAGGACTGTAGGAGAGGGTATTGCAAGCCTTGATGATGAGCAGGAAGATCGCAGGACAGCGGGTCAAAACAAGCCTGTCCTCCTCTGTGGGAGGGACAGAGCTTTCCAAACGATCTTTTGGTGAAGACCTTAATTAAAAACAGCCTCAATTCACTTGTGGCCAGAATTTATTAAAGGAAAATAACCATGAGTCAATCCCTGTTGTGGTTTAAAGCAAGGAGCGCAGTCGTGGGAGTCGGGAGGCTCGGATTCTGGTGAGCGGGGCACAAAGCAGCCGAGAAACCTCCAACTGGTCCGGCAATTTATGATCCATATAATTAGGGGGTAGCTTGGTCACTGAGATCTAAGAATCTCTGAACTTGAAGACACTATGATGTGTGGCATAATTAGGTACCATTTATACTGTGATATCAAGGTGTCAGAAGAAAATGTACAAGTAATGCATCTGCCTCACTTCTCCTGTGCCCCTGAAATCTTAGACCTGCTGAAAGCATCTGAATGCATCCGTGGGTTTTTCAGCATTACCCAAAGCGTGCTGCTTGCCGTTTCCCTGGGAAGTCTGCAGAGAAACACGGGTTTCTTCCAGAATGCCTTTATGAAGTTTATTAGTTCTTATACCTTGGAGCTTCACTTCTTTAAGAGCAGAAGGGGGTCAGGTAGCCGAATATCCCTTTCTTGTCCCAGCACCCTGTTCACTGCGGCAAGCTTGGTACTGCTTGTGGTCATCTGTGGTAGGAGTGAGCCCTGGTGACTGACCTACTGAGCGGGGCTGGCTCTGCTCTTCAAAATCAGCGAAGGCCCGTGCATATAACCAGGGACGGGAACCGGGAGAGTGACCGGTGCCAGGCATAGACGATGGAGGGGCAGGTGCAAGAACATGGCGCCAGAGCCAAAGCAATGGGCACCTGCCCTGGGCGCTCTGCACAGCACAGGTGGCCAAATGGGGGTGGCCTTGGATGAGTGAGGTCGGGACGGACCAATTCAGAGTATTTCCTGGTAGTTTTTAGTTGTTCTTCCCACTTGGAAGTAGTTTAGTGGTGTATCCATCTTACAGAGGAAGAACTCGAGGCCTGGGTCAGTTATAACTTGCCCAAAGTTGTGTATAAAATTAACAGTGAACCCCCAATAGTTGGTAACTTCAGTATTGCTTGGCCTTCGAATGGATAGTGAGCCTAGACCCCTTGAGCTTAATAAAAATAGAAGTTTACCAAGCCAATTTGTTAACTTAAAAAAAAGAGAGAGGGAAAACAATGAATATCACTAACCCTCACCAAATTGCTGAATCCCGTAATTAAAGAGATACCGGAGGTAAGAAGAACGGGCTCCTTTTGTTATTATAGACCAATAATAGTAATAACAATTATTATTACAGTTCTTTCGCTTGTGCCTCTCAGCCTCCCCCAGGGAAAAAGAGCACTTTACCAAACTAAGATTGTATATTAAAGAATTGTCTTCATGGAAAAGGAATGTTTGAGTTTTTCCTATTATGGTCAAATGGAGATTCTAGCCCTTCCTCTTTATCGGTGTACGAGACGCTCTCCCTCGCTGGGAATAGCCCTTTCTCCCCTCCTCTCTCACACAAAAGTACCAGGCAGAAGTGAGAAAGCATGAAGTTTAGTAAAGGGAACACGCTGCCCATCGTTTAAGCCCTTGAATTCAAGTAAAGCTCCAATACGGACCTACAAGCAAGTGTAACAATTAAGACCATTTAGGGAGTGGGAGAGTCTTCTGTACCTTTGAAAACATCAGAAGTCGATATTCCCAGGTGGAATGTACTCCTGAGAAACAAGAGTCTCTGACTGGACCTGGCTTCTTTGGAAAGTAAAACATGCCATTGCCCATTACAGGCCACTGGTGATTCTGAATCGAATTTATCAGCATTTGAAAGGGCATCCATTTAGAAGGAGTCGTTGTTTGTCTCTAGGGAAGACTGTTCTCATTCCGGCTTCCACTACCCTGGATCTATCCGAAGAGTATAAAACTTGGCTGGCGCAAATCAAGTTTGGAAGTGCAGCTAACGTAGTCACCTACAGAAAACATTGAATAATTCTAAACACGTTTGTTCTGTAGTGTTTGTATAGTGTTTACTTCTTACGTTGGGCAAAAGTTGGTAAGATGCATTTTAGAACCCTGTTTTCATGTGGTCAGGGTGGGTCGAGAGCCGTTGACCTGGAGACGCATCTGTTAATCCAGAAGGAGGAAGACCATTGGTTGACACCAAATTCTGAGTAGGCGTGAACAGAAAAAAACCGAAGCCAGTTGATGTTCTCATCAGCTTGCCGTTGAAAGGACTTGGGGGTTCTCTACTCAGCCGTTTTTGTGCTGATGAGGAAACTGAGTCCAGGAGCAGACTGAGCTAGTGATCCCATCTTCCTGTGCAGTCTGTATTCTCGAGCCGGGCCTGGTTATAAGATTTCTCTAATGGCATGTGTTGACTCTAAGACTCTCCGGGATGGCGAATACCACAGATTTGACCAGGTAACCTGATCATTTTTATTTGCGTGAACTTGAGCCCTTAGCACGGCGTGATGGAAAGGGCACTCAACTTGGACCCAGAAGGCTTGGGTTCAAGTTTCAGCTTCAACATTAGCTCTGCGTCAGCAAATCTTAGGACCCTGTTTTCTTAATCCGTAAAATGGGAATAACACCATTCCCCCAATTTACTTTACACAATGGTGAGGATTAATGGTGGAGGGCCTGGTTTAAAAAAAAAAGACACAAAGTGCTACACAAGTGTGAGAGTTAGTCTCACACTTTGGTGATAAGCTCATAGGCACATTTTCAAATTTGGGCTCTCATTTGCATAATCTTGCAAATTCTTTCCCTATTTTTGCTCTTGGTATTTTTTTTTTTTTTCCTCCAGAATTCATGCAAGGCGTTCGAGCATCTCTCCTCCTGCAAACTTTGTCTCCAGGTGTGTGCTTGTAAAGCGTTACCTCCGGTGTAATTTGTCCATCCCGTGGCCTATCCGAAATTTTTGATACTTTACTCCGTGTAGGATAACTGCATCCTCCAAGGCCGTGAGACACTTGAGCAAATGTTCAGGCTTAACATTGAAAATCCAAGCATGCTCCTCACTGGGGAAAAGGGAGGCTTGAGTGTGGTTTGTGATATACTCCTCCCCTGGGAACAGCCCACCTCGGCACAGGCCTGACAGCACAGATTGCAAGGAGTCTGGTAATTATACTCTTTAGTTCTTCTATGAATATAGCCAGTCTGGGCAATTTGGGCACCAGGGTGAATTTTTAGGCCTGGATTATCTGGTTAAGTTAGCCAGATAATTGCCAACTGTCTCCTCCGCTCTCTGCTCTGTAGACCCCGGCCTGACTAATTGTCTTCTATTTACTCGTGCAAGCACATTGCTTGTTTCCCTTTTCAAACAAAAACGACCTTACATATTAGGATGGTATTTTAATTGAGCTATTTTTGCTGCTGATTCAGAAATCCTCCAGCCCTTGCCAAAGGAGCTGCCCAGATCAGAACCCGTTAATTTAGTTGATTGGGGGGCTTCCCTTGTTGACTTGGGGAAAGACTTAAATAGACTGAAAGAGATTTGGAAGTTGATGGTAGGAGGTTTTGTGAAACATTCAAAACTTATCTCAAATTCTGACCAAACATTTTTCTACTAATTTTCCTCACTAAATGGAGACTCCAGCTGTATAAATAATGATTTTTGTTTGGAAATATTTCTTCCCTTGCTTTTAGAACCATCAGGGGAATTAAATTATAAATAAGTAGCGCAAAGAACTACTTTGTCAATGTGGAACAGAATGCAAAATGGCTCAGATTTTGAACTGAGTTCTAGAATGGAGAGACCACCCTTTAGCATGGGTTGACAAAGTGGGCTGCCCTTGGGGGAGGACGAACAGGCTTGCTCCAGTGTTCCTTTTTATTTGTGTCTTTATTTTATATCTTAATTTATTCGCCCATTTCTCTGTTGGATCTGATTTTAATACTCTAGTTCCTTCCATAACCGATTACAAACGCAGTGACGTGTGCTTCCGCAACCATTACCCCACCACCCCATTTTTCCTTTTTAAAAAAAGAAAAAGAGGAAAAACAAACACCAGAAAAAGAGTCCACATTTCATTAACCTCACAAGCCGTGTCTTACTTAAGCATACATAATGGAGATACTTAAACTTCTGACCAGTACTGATAGTTTTCTTTCGGTATATTTGGGTTTGGGTTATCAATTCCTCAGCCTAGCCGGGGTTCACACCACCCCGAATCTCCTGGTCTCCTGACCCCTTCACTGCACTTCCTTGAACCCGCATTCCTACAGATCAGTGATTTATCCGTGTTATTACACTGTGGGCATCATTACATTTTGAACTCATCTTTTGTTTAAGGGAGTCGTTTTATTATTGTCTTTATCTCACAAGTACTTACCCAGGGCGTATTTTGTGACAGGAGTATTACTACCAAAGAAATCATCATTATGTCAATGGGTTATCCAGAAGGGTTATAATAACTTAGGCTAATAGTGTCAACATTATCTTCCATCGGACATTTTTCCAGAATTACTCAGTGGAAACGAATGGCCACTGTGAATTTTTACCTTGGCCCCTGCCTACTTCTGATCAAGGCAGTTAGACCTAGCGAAGCACATCCGTCAGCCCGAAGAAGAGAGGAGGATGTGTGGCCTCCGAGTTGGGGACAGTGGATGATTCATGGGAGGCTTGGCCCCTTTTCTGTCTCTCTGGCTTCTTGGTAGGAAGTCAGTGAGAGCAGTAGAAAAATCACACTTTTCCTACTTAGGATTTAGTCTGTTCTGTGGAACCTACTGGAGAAACTGAAGTTTTCTTTCCAAAATAATCTTTAAGTGTTGGTAGTTAACCGTGTGTGTGAAAACTCGTTAAGAACGATTTCTTTTCCTTTGGAAGGGGAGGTCACAGGCTGGAGCTACCAGGGGAACACGGGACCAAGGATCACAAGCCTCTTGCTTTAACTCTGGTTCCCAGATTTATTGGAGGCTACTTCAGCCGGGACTAGTTTCAGTGAACAAGGAGAAGGAAGGTGATCGGAGACAGGGGTGGGAAGACCCTGCGATCCAGTGTGGACAGGCAGGGGTGAGGGAGGGCATCCCTTGGGAATCCTTGTTTTGTTTGTTTTATTGTGGTAACTTATAATTTTTCAATGTATAATTTGGTGACATTAAGTACATTTATAATGTGCAACTATCACCAGTATCCATTTTTAGATTTTTTCCCCACCATCCCTACCAGACACTCTGCACTCAATAAACGATCACCCCATATGCCCCTCTCTACGCAGTCCCTGGCAAGCACTGTTCTACTTACCGTCTAGCAATTCGATTACTCTAGGTCTTCCTAGAGTATTTGTCCTTTTGTGTCTGCCTTATTTCACTTAGTATCTTCGAGGTTCGTCCGTGTTGTAGCATGTATCAGAATTTCGTTCCTTTTTAACGGCTGAGTACTATTTCATGTTGTGTATATACGCCTGATAGTTTATCCATTCTTCTCCTTGATGGGTCATTTCCACCGTTGGGTTACTGTGAAGAAAGCTGCTATGAACACTGGCATCAAAGTATCTATTTGAGTCCCCGCTTTCAATTCCTTTGAGTATATACCCAGAAGTGAGATTGTTGGACCGGATGCTATGTCTGTGTTTAACTATTTGAGGAGCCTCCCAGCTCTCTCCCACAGTGGCTGCACCGTTTCGCGTTCCCACCAGCAGGTGCGCAACGGGGAGACCCTTGTGTAGACCCGCTCTGACTGTCACCTAACCGATGGGCTCGCCAGGCCTCATTCGTCACTGGGTCTCCCATGAGTGACTGCTTTTTCTCACTGCTGGGTCAGCTTTGATTGGGGGAAAGGGTCAGTTTTGTTTTGTCCTTTACTGGTTGAATATGCCCACCTGTTTCTGGGGTGCCCAAAGGCTTCCTGTGGCTGTGGGGTCCAGCGGGGTGCTGCTTTGTGTTCTTCGCTTGTAAAGGGAGCCGACGTGGTGAAGTGAGCTCACCCCGCCTCCTCCAGAAACAGTCTGCCCGTGAGTCTTTTCATTATCCTGGTAACCAGCTTCTTAATAGCTCTTGGTTCATCTAAATGAAAAATTTATCTTGTGCTGCTTACCAAAGGGAAGGCTCCTCACGTGTCACATATTATTTTACCCATTATCTTGGAAACTTTTATGCTTCTTTTTTATATTCTTAAAGCTAAATTTAGAATTATTGGCGTTTCTCTAACATTCAGCTCTTTATCCCTTTTTATCACTCTGTAGTAACAATAAATCAAGCAGAGTTTCAAATTATTTGAAAAGCTATAACACCTTCAATTACGTACGTGTTTGTGTATGTGCATATTTATATCTGGTTGCGATTCTTCTCGTTGACCAAGGTAGATAGAGCCTTTAGTAAACATTTAGGTTTCTCGATTAATCATTTTTATAGAAACTTCGGTCTGCTTTTTATTTAACCTTTGAAACATTTGTGTGAAGCAGGTAGCTCATGAGCACCATTATCTTCTCTTGTCAGAGAAGGAAACCAGTGTGTCTGTCAACAAGGAAAGTGGGACCTGCCCAAGAATTCCCGTAGGGGTGCAGTGGGGGAGGGGCCGTGTAGACTGGACAGCCTCAGAGCTGCCCGCAAGGGGAGGGGCACGCGTGGGGACAGAGATGTGTGCACTTCCCTGGTCCTCATTATTTCTCTCTTCGTGGATACTATGTTGGATGTGTACAAGGTTACCCTGCACCCTAACTCAGAGTGTCTCCAGAACTTCAGCTCTGAACAGAACATACACTTCGTTCCTCTGAAATCCCCGGCGTGGTTATTGATCATATTGCTTGGAAACTGTAGTGCTTCAGATCCTGTCTCAGCCCGTGGGAATTCCGGTAGCTTGATTGCCTATGGAAATTATGTGTTAATAATAATTAACTGTGCCCACCGATATTACATGTCTTCCATCCAGTTAAAAATTAGTTATTTTATTTTATTTATTTTACTTCAATTTCCTATCGCTACTTTATCCTTGTTTAGCTTTTAAAATGATGGGGCACCTGGGCGGCTCAGTCGGTGAGGCGTCTGCCTTCAGCTCAGGTCATGATCCCGGGGTCCTGGGATTGAGCCCCATGTCTGGCTCCCTGCTCAGCGGGGAGCCTGCTTCTCCCTCTGCCCCTTCCCCCCGCCCCCCGCCCCGCTCCTGCTCACTCTCTCTCTCAAATAAATAAACAAAATCTTTTTTAAAAATAAAATAAAATAAAAAATATATAAATAAAATGATAGAACACCCTCCGCACTAGATTGTTAAGCTTTCTAGAGATAAAAGCTACATATTCGCATCCCCGTGGTGTCTCCAGCGTCTCAGGTCCACACCACGTACTTATGAGTTGATACAGTGCTTTTAGGCAAGGAGATTTGTAATACTAGCTATTCATGATTCATAACAAGTTCAGTCTTTGTGAAATAAACTCACTCAAATCCTTGAGGTGTCCATTTTTTTTCAGTAGAGTTACACAATGGGCACCTGGGACAGATGAAAGGCTTGCCTGTTTCTTAGTTCCTTCACAAGAGAAGAACATGCAGCATCGAGCACGATCCCTGGTGGGCCCTCTACCTGCACCTGAGGTCAAGTCGTGGCCCTGTTCTTCTGTCTTCCCTTGTGTGTGAGCTCCTTCCTGCAGCGGCGCTCAGACCCCGGCGCCCAGACCCCAGTGCAGGCGAGCGGCGTGCGTGCCCACATCCCCACCCAGAAGCAAGAGCCTTGGAAATGAAAGGTTATGTCAAACAAACAAACAAAAAAACACAATGCAGAGAAAACACATTTTCTTAAGCACTCAACACTTTGTTATGTAAGTCTTGGGAAGTGTTGCACAGTGAATCCAAAGTTCACAGGAAGTCCCCTGCATCCCAGGGAGAGGGGCTGGTGGCTGCGGACCTTGGGCGTGAGGACCTCTGGGCTTCTGTTCTGAGGCTTGGTCCGGTCCCCCGAGGACGGGAGTCACACTGAGCACCAGGCGGCTGCCAGTCGTGGTCTCACAGGTGCTCGGTACCTGTTCCCTGAGCCTTAAGCTCGTCGCACGTCGGGGTGGAGGAGTAGGGAGCACGTCGTGGCAGGTGCCTTCTTTGTGGGCACGAGCACATTTTCTCTCTTTTCTGAGAGACATTTCTTCTTTTCTGTCCATATCCCTCGTACCATTGAGCTCTCTACATTTGTTTACCGAACCACGGTACATCTTTCGATCAGTTGCTTCTGAGAGCCAAGGATGTTGTTTGCACTTCGCTCTTAGAGGCAAATTAGGTATTAGAAAGATGGGTTCAAGCCACTCTGCGGCTGACGTTCAGTTTCCTCGTCTGTGACTTAGAAGTTGGGGGAAGATGACGTAATAGTGTTTAACACAGCGCTCTGACTCTCAACAGAGGCTCAGCACGTACCACCTGTGATCATTTTGCCAAAAGGGCAGGGGCTCCGCTTGAAGGCAGGAGGAGGGGGGTGCCTACTGGACAGCTCCACGGGCAGCACCGAAGGTTGGAAGCATTGCTGAGCCCTGATGGAGAATATCCGTTTCTGGACTAGGAAAGGGAAAGTGAGCTCGGTAATCCACCCCCTGTAGTATTTTTGACTGGACAGACAATGTGTATAGTTCGAGGGAAACTGGAAAGTTAAAGCGGATAAATCTCCATCACGAAAAAGCAGTTTCATGTAATGTCTCTGTTATACCGCCACTTTATAAAGAAATGCAGCCACCTTGGACCCAAAAGGTGATCGTTTTTTAAATCGTCTTTCTCGGGTAATATCAGGATGCAGTGTACTAAGTTAGATTAATGTATTAGCTTGTGTCTTCTTGTCGGGCAAAAGAGGTAGGTCCTCAGCAGAGAGGACAGAGGATCCTCCCCGTTACCCTGTTTAATGTCATTTTGAAGGGGAATGGTGCCAGGCAATGCAGATTTGGTGGTCTGCAGATTTTGACAGACATGGGGGCAGGGCACTGCCTCTCTTGTGGGGTTTCTTGCCCAAGGGACCAATAAGCTAAGCAATACTCTATTATTGTGTATCTATGGGAGAGAGAGACACACAGACACACACAGGCAGAGCCAATAAGTCTTGCCGTTTTGCTTTGTCTCGGACAACCCACCCCCAGCCCTCAGCCCAGAAACGTAATCCTAACCCCAAGCTACTGCTTTGTCTGCTTGGGTTTCTAAACTTGAACAGGTCCTGGAGACAACTCACCATTGCACCAGACTGAGAACCACAGCAGTCTTCTGGGATTTGGGTCCCCCCCCCCCACAGAATGTCCATGATTTGCGCTGATCCAGTCTCCAAGGATAGGGGACAGGATGAAATAGAGGATTTATTTTTATATTATGTCATCTTGTGTGAAGACTGCTGTGTAATCAGTCTAGAAAAGCCAGAAATCTAAAGGATTAGGCTCTGAAGTCATTTTGTGCACACTTTGGGTTACAACACATCCACTCATCGCAAGCAGTCACCAACAGAAGAATCCACAGTCACTGACAGAATTTATTGCCAGTAAATCGGGATTTCAAGTGACGGAGTACACTAGCGGAATGAAGCCGCCTAAAGTTCCAATCTCTGTTCGTGTGGCTGGGAAAAGTCCTTCGTGACAGTTCAGGTACCACCCCTGCCTTTTGGGGATGTGCAAACGGAGGCCCAGAGAGGGAAAGTGACTTGCCCAGGGTCACGCACTGAGTTCGGTTGAGGACTGGAAAACTGGCAATTCTGGATGCTCTGTCCTTGGGCCTTCCCACCACTTCTGGTGACACAGCAGCCAGGATTTTACTCAAGTGTCATTCCTGAGGTAAATAGGGAAAGTTTATCCCCTGTCCAGGCCCATTCTCTTTTTCCGGGTGGATCACAGGCGGTAACGTCAGAAGCCGCGCGAGGGATGCTGAAGAGCTAGTTGTGTAGCGGGCTTTTTTGGTTTGGTTGTCAGGAGTGCTGCTCCCCATGCACTAGCTTAGAAACATCTCCGGAGGAATGATAATCAGCTGTCCCAGGAGCGCCGGCGCGACTGGCACGTTCCCGGCCCACTGGTATATATGCTCCTGGAAATTCCTGGCGTCCAGAGTTGTCAGTCCAGGGGAGGTCAGCCGACGTGTTTTCCTTCATTGATGAGATGACAGACAGTCCTTGGATTGTAACTCGTGGGCCCAGAGTGAGTTAGATGTGTTTGTCTTTATTTTAAAAAAATTTTATGTAACATTTATATAAGGTTTATATGAAATTTTTACATAATGTTTATATAAGGTTTATATTAAATTTTTATAAATCTTATATAGAACAGTCTAAATATAGGGAATGACGGGACAGTAGGATGTTTTAGGGGACTATGTAAAAGCTGTTATCTCTGGGAAACACGGAGGTGGTACCCAAAACCCTCGGTTACTATGACTTACTTGTATACTCCATGTGGTGTACTTTGTACAGTATCTGAAGCTGTTTCCTCATTCTGAGTTAGATAAGCGACAGGCTGGGGAGGTGGGGGGAGGGCAGATCGTATTTCTTGTCTGATCTGGGGAATTTTATATTCCTGAAGTCTATAATCAGGCACCGATGTTGATTGCTTATTTATTAAAACAAAGGTTGGTGGGGGGTGTGGGGGGAGAAGTGCCACAAAGTGAGAAGCATTCTGGGGCTAAGATCTGAGCTTCGCTTAAAAGCATGGGCTCCAAAGAAATGTAAATTCATTGGCTTAATTGGAAGAGAGTATTTATAGAAATTGAATGATCCAGTAAAACGAAAAGCCTGGCTTCTTTCATCTTCAGAAGCCCTCGTAAATGCCATTCTGGAAAGCTCTTGCATGCAGAGTGGACTTTGCCATCCATGTCTGGCCTCCTGGAGGTCAATAACTTTGGCCAAGCCCTATCACTTGACTGGTATTTACTAAGTACTTAGGGGTGTGCATGCGTGCGTGTGTGTGTGTGTGTGTGTGTGTTTGGCTTTGAATTGTGCTGAAAGCATGTAAAGAAAAAAGATGTTCAGGTACACCAAAGTTTTCTCATTGATTATATAGTAAATAATTTGATTTCAAGAGCTGTTATAAAGGAACTTGATAAGAAGGTACGCTTGAAAATCTTGCTCTCCAGCCTGTTCCCCAACCCCTACCCGAAGCTTTCCTTCTGTGCCTTTTATGGGTCATCATTTCCCTTAGTTTGTTGTGAATTCATCCACTGTTTAATGCAAATTCGAAAAATTAAATATTTTTTACTTTCTCTCTTAGAAAAAGATAACTATATGTTCTTCTCCACCTCCTTCTTACATTTAGTGATGCACTTTAATGAGCTTTCCAGAACATGCAGAACTGCCTGGTATTTTTCATCTTCCATTGTATGGTTGTGCCATCATTACTAAATCAATCTCCTGTGAATAGACTCTTGGATTCTGTCAATCTTCAGCTGTTACGAACAGAGTGGCACGTATATCCGTTCCTACAGGCGCAGGTCTATCTGTATGGTCGTTTACTGCAAGATGGATCGGAATTCTGGCCAGGGGACGTGTGCATATGAATTTGGGGTGGTGTTGATTCCTTAGGTTTGTTTCATTTTGCACTCCTACCAACGACTTAGGAGAGCTTCACCAACAGAGGGGCTCATCCCCCTTTTGGTTTTTTGCCAATCGGATATGCAAAATAGAATATTGATACGGTTTGGATGTGCACGCTTTCTTTTTAAGTATGAGATTTGACATCTGTTATGTGTAAAGGCCACTGGTATTTGTGATGTGAACTGTATGTTCCTGTACTTAGCCCTCTATTGGTTTGTTGATCTTTTTCTTATTGATCTGCAGGGCTCTTTATATAATACAGAGGTTAATTAGCTCTAAGTCCATGATATGATCCCCAAATATTGTTCTCAGTTAGTCATTTTCTTAGTCTTTGAGGTTTTATGTGCCCCATACAGTGATTTTCATGTTAGCAGAGTTTTTCCATTTTTTTTCTTTTATGGCTTCCAGACTTGGAGTCCGTTAGAAAGCACTCTCCACGATGCCCCTCCCACACACACATACAGAAGTTGACCTTTTTTTTTTTTTTTGGCAGAATTTCTGTGTGTATTTTTTTTACATTTAAATGTTTGCACCATTTCAGGTTTATCCTCTATTCTGTAAAATACGATTCAACATTTTTTTTTCTAGCTATCTCAGTTGCCCCAACCCCTGAGTTAAAAAGCCCACCTTTGCCTCCCCTTAGATGCCACATTATAAAATAAACATTTTATAAATGAAAAATAGCCACTATTCCCTTGTGAAACAAACCACGCATGAACATTTTTTGGAAAGAATGTTTAGGTCCTTCTCTTAAGGCAGCTCTCCCATTTTCCCCTCCAAGGTGACGTTTACTCACGAGTGAATGAATGATGTTAACTGAACCCATCTGCTCCTCTCTAGGGGAATGATACAGTTTTGCCTCCTGGCATCTCAAGATTTAACCTAAGACAATGTGTCATTTCACTCAAAGTAATTTGTCTCTTCATCACAAGCCTGAAGCAGGGCAGAAACATTTCTTGATATCACTCAAGAATCACACAAGGGTTCTTGAAGGGTGATTCCCAGACCAGCAGCCTCAGCGTCACCTGGGAACTTGTCAGGAAGGCACATTGCCATCCTCCACCTACAGAGCAGAGAGCCTGTCTGGTGGCGTCTGACAATGTGCATGTAACCAGCCCTCCAGGCGATTCTGAGCTGGCCCAAGTTTGAGACCCGTGGCCTTCCAAGTTCTATTGCATCTCTTGGTGGAGACCTACAGCCTTGCAGTGCTGCCCTGCTGATGGATGGGGTTGGGTCCTTCTCTTCTTGATACGGAAACATGTACCAACCAGCACCAAACAACTGTCTCTTTTTCGACTGTGGTATTCTTCGAGTAGAAAACTTCCCTGGGTTTTTCCAGAAGTCACAAAGATATCTCACTAGTGCTTTGGACTAGAACATCTTAAGTCCAAAATTCTGCAATTGGGTCAGTGATTCCCTTTGTGCTATAATAAAAAAAAAAAAACCAGCAAAACTGGTTTCTGTCATATGCTAGGAAGTTTTGTAGCCTCGAAGACTTGTCTTCCCTCTACAAAAGCGTCATTGTTCCTTGTCGTCCTTTACCCCTCTGCCTTTAAAAATAATTTGATATCCGAACAGAATGCATCTTTGCCTCTGATGACTGTTAGCCACACCATAATTGGGCTTCTCTTTGGCAGGTGGAGGCAGACTCGCCATAAACAGCAGTACCCTCTGGGCCTAATTGCCAACCAGGGTTCAGCCAAGAGCAGCGGTTCGAAACTCTGCGGGACATTAGAATCAGCTGGGTAGCTTTTAGAAACCCTGCCTCCCCGACCACACCCATGCACCTAAACCAGGATCTCAAGGGTGGGACCCAGGCATCACTTTTAATAAAAGTTTCCTACTCGATTCCCCTGTGTATCCCACCCAGCTGGAGAAGCAGGACTCACGCACTTGTCTTGAAGTGATTTTGGTTGTAGCAGCAAGGACCGTAACGGGGCAGACACCACGTGCCAGAGAGCTGTCCCGGAAATGGCAAATGCGATCAGAACGAGACCTTTGTAGTTGAAATAGCAACTTGCTTGAAACTGAGATCACCTCCCTTTTGGATGACTTCCTCACCTTCTGAAGAACCCGTGTCGAGGCAAGCTTTCCTCTCTGCATCCTCTGTATTTCATTGTAGTAGTCTTGCCGATTTTGTTAGCTGCAGAGAAACGGACGGGGCACCGAGGGGGGGGGGGTGGAATCAGGACTGGGTTGTCCCACTGGCTTTGCTTTGATGCGTTAAGCAGGTGGATTCAAACCCTCTCTTGGAAACTTTCGACCCCCAGCAGCTTCTGCTGTCTAAGCTGCGGGCCTTGTTAGACTTTTCCCCGCCTCTTTTGCTCTCAGATACTGTTTTGTCCACAGCGACAGGTAACAGTCCCTCCTCGCAGCCCGTGAGTCTGTTAACCGACCCCTGCTGTACAGGTTTCCTCGTAGCGAGTCATCGTTGGCCGGAAAGGGAGAGGATGGAGTACAAAATTTTCTAAGCATCCTGCTTTCCTGAAGACAGGGCACTGCTCGTAAAAAAAGTGTACTTTCTCAGTGGCCCTGGGCCAAGGGTGCCGCCTGGTCATAAACACCGTGGTCGTAGGGGTGGGGACAGAAAGAAAGTCTGTCATCCCTTTTACAACCCCGGTCAACTCTAGAACCAGACTCTGAGGAACCCAAGCTCATGGAAGGATCCAGGGGCGGAGGCGTGCCTTGGCCACACCTCAGGATGAGCTGGGGGGAAGCTTCTGTGTTTGGCCACAAGCTAAGTCACACGTCAAGAGACTTTCCGTATGAGGTTTTTCCTCAGGATTCCATGATAGTTTTCGAAGTCGATTTCCCTTACCTTATGTTGGTAACTAATCAAGTACAGATTTCCGGTGAATGTAACGCTTTCCAGGTTGTGGT
Source organism: Phoca vitulina (assembly GCF_004348235.1). Lineage (NCBI taxonomy): Eukaryota > Metazoa > Chordata > Mammalia > Carnivora > Phocidae > Phoca > Phoca vitulina. The sequence goes on from NW_022589734.1 coordinate 19,988,811, forward strand.
CGGTACACACTGGGGCAGGGCATCTTACTCCGAGACGGTAGGCACACGTGACCAAGAGGTAACCTGTATTGGTGGGCGAGGCTTCCCGAGACTCTCAGGGATATTTCTAGTCTTCTGTACCTGGTACAATGAGGAAGCTCAGGCCCAGGAAGGCTCCGTGTCTTGCCATTCCTCCACAGCCTGACCGTTGAAAAAAGGGTGGTGGTGTTTTTTTTTAAGTTATATTTTGCAAACTGACAAAAAGAATTATATAATATGATGGAAATAACACGCATTTTAATGTATCTGTTCCTGTAGTTTCTTATTTTACTCACCTTTATAAACCGCTCTGAGGATATCGTCATAAAGAACGTTCTTCTAAATTGGAAGGCAATTCAGACAGTCCTCTTTTCCTCCCTGATTTTTATGAAGTCACTGTCTACACATGCGCCCATTTTAGTGAGCAATACAATCAGCGTATGAATACAAATAGAAATAGATTATGTAAAAGATTGTCAGTCCATTAGTTGAGAAAAGTGCCAAGGTAATTACAAGATTCATTAATCGTATGATTAATAAAACTATCGAGGTTTTTTTTTTTGGATTGCTTAATTTTATTTTATAAGCTGATGTTCTCGGATCAGTAAACGCCAAATGATCTGTAGAGATCTTGGTTTTATTTATCACACAGATAAGCATTCGTTATTTTTTTTAGTAAGTAGGTACTTATTTTGCATTCATAATGATTAACTGCAAAATAGTTAACCCTGGCAATAGGAAACTCTAGATGGATTCTCAGGTGAGACCTCCGTGGAGCCCTTTGAGGTTCACTTGGGGTCATTCATCAAGAAAGCGATGCATTTCAGGTTTGTGAACTCACTTTGCCCACAGGTGAGCTTTCCACGTGGAGAGCCAGTGGGAGGAGAGGCACTGGGAGGATCTGATGTACGTGGGGCTTCAGAGATGAAGAGAGTTTCTCGTTGGTGCACTCCCCACCCCTTGCCTACATCTGGAAATAAGTGTAGATTAGGGAGAAATTGTTCTCCAAGGTGTCAGGTTCAAGTGGACTGCTTTTGGAGATCCTTAGATCTCTTTAGTTTCCCAGTTAACAAATAGCAATTGAGGTAACGTCTGATGCCTGGAATGATTCTAAGGTATATAGGCTAGAGGAGGAAGAGGTAAATGAGCAAGGAAAAAACCCACCTGTAAAAAAAGGAGGCAGGCCACCTCGCTGGACCTGCCACTCAATCGTGTCCCCCAAGAGAGCCTCATTGTCTCCATGTGCGCTTAAGACCTATTCAGATCAACCGTTTCCTGTAATCATGGGGTTGCTGGATAGACTCAGGTCCTTGATAAACGTTATAGTTTGTTATTTTTTTTAAAGATTGATTTATTTATTTGAGAGAGAGAGAGAGAGAGAGCATGAGCAGGGGGTGGGGAGAAAGAAAATCCCAAGTAGACTCCCTGCAGAGCACGGAGCCAGACGTGGGGCTCGATCTTCCATCCCTGAGATCATGATCCGAGCTGGAACCAAGAGTCAGACGCTCCTCCGACTGAGCCAACCAGGAGCCCCTGTTACTAATTCTTTTATTAATAAAGGTTAGCATTATCATCATCCCTTTTCTGTAGAACACTAGCCTAGCATTTTTTTCAAAACTCGTTTAAAGAACATTTTTCTTTGTCTACATGTTCACTTAATTCATTATTGCCCAGTTTGTGTATCTTCAAAGCTATTGTACCACCACTGCTCCATCCTACATCTTTCATAGCACTTATTCCTGGTATGTTCTCAAGGTCTTCTTACATGCATTTGGAAAATGAACATGATTTCATACACGTTCAGGAGCAGTCACAGCTGTAGACCTTTCTAGTCTGATTTTTCTTCTCTGCCTCAAAGGTAGTGGCTCCCTACAAAGTAGAAAAAAGCCAAGACCTTGGTCTGAACGTTTAGCGGGTAAGTCAGAGGCTCCCCAGGCGTGATCTCTATCAGAATGTTGGCCCAGTTAGTCCAACAGGGAGTTAACGTCTGATTCACGTATCAGAACCTGGAGAGTCATAAAATTGCAGGATGCAAGTGGAGGGATGTGACTCCTTTCAGAGAGTTGTACTGTTTCTGTTTTGATGGCGGTGTTGTTTTGCCGTGTAGACCAAGATGATCCATCTTTGAGTTCCCCGGGTTGAGGGGCCTTTAAATACTAGGTCAACGGGGCGCCTGGGTGGCTCAGTCGTTAAGCATCTGCCTTCGGCTCAGGTCATGATCCCAGGGTCCTGGGATCGAGCCCTGCATTGGGCTCCCTGCTCAGCGGGAAGCCTGCTTCTACCTCTCCCTCTCCCCCTGCTTGTGTTTCCTTTCCCGCTGTGTCTCTCTGTCAAATAAATAAATAAAATCTTTAAAAATTCAACCAGAAGCAGTAGGTACTAGTGCAGGACTCCTGGAAGCTACCGCAGCCCGTCGGCGGCCCTGCCTACCCTCCCAGCCTGGTCTGGCTCCTCTCCACGCCCCTCTCCTAGACCATTTCCTCAGCCTCAGAAAGCTCATGGTGGTCCCGTTGGGAGGGAAATTTCTATTCCCTGGTGATTGTTGCTTTTTGACGCAAGTTGAATTCTCGTCTTGGGGCCAATCCACGTCTTTTCAGTATAACTTTACTCACCTGCCCGGCGTTGCATTCGGTCCTTGAAACTCCAGGAGATTTTTCAAAAATGGTTGTCAGCCTGTTGCTAAAACCCGGCCATGACAAAGAGGCCAAATTTGCTTCTGTGCGTGGCTGGTGCTTTTTTTTAATATTCTTTTTCCCGGAAACAGGATTCCAGGATGCTTCTCTGGAAGTTATTGGGAAAAAAACCAAATAAGATAATGGAGGGTCCATCGTGTACCCCATCCTGGGTGTTGTAGGGTGATTCACCCACCTCCAGAATTGCTTAATCCTTTATATACCATGTTGAGGATCATATGAATTGGGGTGTAGGTCAGATTCTCCAGTTGTTTGCTCTTCAGTGATCTAGCTAGGGAGAGCCCAGTGAGAGGAATGAACCCATAGGGATGATCTGTGGGGACTCACTGATCCCAGGAACACCAGCTGTGAAAACCAACTATCACTCATACCGGTAGACGAAGAGACTAGTCTGCAATCCTCCTTTTACCCGCAGACTATGTTAGATACTGCTTCTGAATGGTCAGTGTATCTGAGGTCTGAGGTCACTGTGTTGACATTAATTTTTTTTTTTCATCAAAACTTTTCCTCCCCAGTACTTATTTATTTTATACCTGGAAGTTTATACCTTTTAATCCTCTTCACCTATACACTGATCTTTTTAAAGATTTTATTTTATTTATTTGACAGAGAGAGAGAGAGACAGCTAGAGAGGGAACACAAGCAGGGGGAGTGGGAGAGGGAGAAGCAGGCTCCTGGCCGAGCAGGGAGCCCGATGCGGGGCTCGATCCCAGGACCCTGGGATCATGACCTGAGCCGAAGGCAGATGCTTAACGACTGAGCCACCCAGGCGCCCCTACACTGATCTTTTTAAATGCAAAGAAATTTTCATCTTAACAAGTTAAAGGTTTGTTAGAGGACCCACTTTTCCTTGATTAAAATAATCTGCAATTGACCCTGTGCAGGTCCATTAATATGCAGATTTTTCTTCAGTAAATACAGTATGGTACTTTTAAGTGTATTTTCTCTTCCTGGTGATTTTTTTTCTTCTCTGGAGCTTACTTCATTGTCAGAGTACAGTATGTAATACACGTGATGTACAGACGATCTATTAGCTCTTTATGTTATCAGGCGTCTGGTCAACAGTTGGCTATTAGTAGTTCAGTTTTGGAGGAATCAGAAGTTATATGCAATTTTTGGCTGCGCAAGGAGGGGTCGGTGCCCCAGCCCTTGTGTTCAAGGGTCAACCGTACACGAAAGTACATGGTATTGGATAAATTTTAGTTTCTTCTCTAAAAATTTGGGAGTTAATCGAATTATAGGGAAGTGTAGAGAAGTGATACTACAGAAATGGCCACTAATTCTAGAATCTGAAGGCTCTCACCCCCATTCCTTTCTTCCTTGCTGTCATCCATTCATTCCTTCACTGAACTTTGTCCTTTGCTTTTCTCCAGGGAGGCCCCCCGCGCCCTGGTCCCCAGGAGCCCGCCATCTCAGAACTTCTCCTGGCCTGGCTGGCCCCCACTCTCCCGACCTTTAACTTCTGGTTCCTCTGATTGCTCATCATTTCTTTGGTGCCTAGGCTGTTATTGTGTTTTTAACACGTGTTCCCTTTTTTATATTCTTTTTTTTTTTAAGATTTATCTATTTATTTATTTTAGCAAGAGAGAGACACAAGCAGGGGGAGGGGCAGAGGGCGAGGGAGAGACTCTCAAGCAGACTCCCTGCTAAGCACAGAGTCTAATGTGGGGCTCAATCTCACCACCCTGGGATCATGACCTGAGCCAAAATCAAGAGTTGACCGCTCAATGGACTGAGCCACCCAGGCGCCCCTCCCATTGTTTATATTCTACTTTCACCAATTTAAAATGAATGACAGAGATACTGTATTCTTTTTTTTTTTTTTAAGATTTTATTTATTTATTTGACAGGGAGCAAGAGCACAAACCACAAGCAGGGGGAGAGGCAGATGGAGAGGTTCGAGAAGCAGGCTCCCCGCTGAGCAGGGAGCCTGATGTGGGGCTTGATCCCAGGACCCTGGGATCATGACCTGAGCGGAAGGCAGCTGCTTAACCGACTGAGCCACCCAGGTGCCCCGAGATATGTATTCTTGCACATCATCCATCAGTAGAGGGTACTGACTTCCTCCACCCTTGGCTTCCATCCTTACTGACAGACTTCCTTCAAGGCCTTCCCCGATTTTGTCTTTCCATAGGAGATCCTACTGCAAATACTGTTCTGACTGGCTTTTTTTTCTTACTAGATAAAGCCAAAGATGGACCTCACCATAGAATGCTGCAGCTACACAGTGTTCTCTAACACGGTTGTATAATATAGACAGGTTTACTTAATTATCCTCCTGTTAATGGACAGTGGACATTTAGCCTTGCTTTTTTTAACTCCCCCCTGTTAAACAGAATGCTATAACAAACATCCTGTACGTGCCTCCCTGTGCATGTTTTTGTAGTGTTTCTCTAGGATAAATTGATTTCCAGAAGTACAATTTTGGGGTCAAAAGGACATGCATGTTTAAAATACTAATATTGCCAGATTACCCTCCAGGTGGTTGGTCACACACCCGTACTTCTCCCTTACCCAGCTGACTCCTGTTCGTTTACAATTTTTTTAATTCCACTATAAAATATTTCAGAGAATAGCACCATATAATGACATCAACAATGCAGTTGAAGATTCTTGTTTCCCTCCCCGATTGCTTTTTCTCTTTTTCCTCTCTCTTTTCTGTGTTTCTCATACTTTCCTACCTATGTCTTATGTGTGTATACTCATACTACATATGTAGTACCCTAATGCTATTTAATAAGGTTTTCAGTGTTTTAAAATAATATGTAAGGATACCATGTCCATTCTGTTGTGGGTTTTTTTGTTGTTACTCAGAATTTGTGTGATTTATCCATGTTGATAACTATACCCTGGTACGAATTCTTGTTCATGCCTCCTTGGCATGTGTGCAAGAGTTTACGGTGCATGCTGAGCCTTTGATGGTTTTCACTGAGTACCGATAAAACTTTTGTCCAGAGGGTTTACAGCCCCCACCCCACCCACTAGGAAGGTGTAACAGTTTTGCATGTTTGCAACACCTGCTATTTTCAGGCTTTGCAGTTTTTGCCAATCTGATGAGTGAAAAGATTCTTTTTACTTACATTTCCCCAATTATATATTTTAATATTTTGACCATTTGGTACCCTCTTCTGGCACTCGCCTGTTCCTGTCTTGTATCAGTTTTTCTCTTGGGTTATAGGCCCTTTCCTTACCAGTGTCTACTAAATTCTTTTATCTTTTTGGATTATAATTCTTAGGAGGGTATGTGCATCGCACATATCTTCTCCTAACTGGTGGCTTGACTTCGTTGTGGTCTTTTGATGACCAGAGTTGATTTTATTTCTTTTTAAAAATTTTATTTACTTATTTGACAGAGACAGACAGCGAGAGAGGGAACACAAGCAGGGGGAGTGGGAGAGGGAGAAGCAGGCTTCCTGTGGAGCAGGGAGCCCAACACGGGGCTTGATACCAGGACCCTGGGGTCATGACCTGAGCCGAAGGCAGACGCTTAATGACTGAGCCACCCAGGCACCCCCAGAGTTCATTTTAATGTAGTTTTTCACATGTATGATCTGTGCGTTTCTTTCTTAAGAAAAAAATTGAAGCCAGACATTTCCTTTGTTTCTTCTCATAGCTGTAAAGTATAGTCCCTTCATTAAGATCTGTGGTTGAATTTTGTGTGTGGTTTGAGGTAGGGATCCAGTTTTTTTTTTTTTTTTCTTCTTGGATAAGCAGTTGTCCTGATACCATTTGTTAAGTAGTCATTCTTTGGTAGCTACACTTGTGGTGAGCATAGCAGAACATAAAGAGTTGTGGGTTCACTGTATTGTGCACCTGAAACTAATGTTGTGCTGTGTGTCAACTATACTTCAATAAAAAAACAAAGACATAAGCAAATAATGGTCATCCTTCCCAACAATCTGCAGTGCCCCATTTGTAATACATGACATTTCCATGCATGCGTGGAATTGTTCCTGGGTTTTCCATTCTGTTCTCTTGGTCTGTTTGCCTCTCCCTTGCACCAGTACACATTTCACTAGTGACTGTAGTTTTACAATACAAGTCTGGATACCCGGTAGGGCAGGTCTTTCTACCTTGTTCTTATTTCTTCAAAGTTGTTGTGGTTATTCTTGGCTCTTTGTACTTACCCCTACTCATTCTTTAGGTATGCTTAAGATTATACCACTTACCTTATGGTAACATAGCTCCATCTCTCCCCTTCTGACCTTTATGCTAGTATTGTCATGCATTTTACTTACACATGTGTTATAAATGCCGTAATATAATTTACTATTTTTGTTTAGATAGTCGTCTTTTACAGAGATTTAAGTATAAGGGGAGAAGTCACACATTTACCTTATAGTTACCATTTTTTATATTCTTAATTTCTTTGTATAGATCCATATTTCCAGCTGGTATCATTTCCTTCTGCTTGAAGGTCTTCCTTTAGTATTTCTTTTATTGTGGATCCACTGGTTAAAAAAAAAACAAATCCTTCAGCTTTTGTATCACTGGAAAAGGCTCTATTTGCCTTTGGATTTCGAAAGATATTTTTGCTGGGTATGGAATTCTAGCTTGACAGTTTCTTTTCTTTCACTTATAAAACAATGCTGCTGCACTGTCTTCTGGCTACATTGTTACAAATGAGAATTCTCAGTTTTTGTTTTTTTGTAACCTATTCCTCCACTCACCCCCACTAGCTTTTGAGATTTTTCTCTTTATTACTGATGATGAGCAATTTGATTGTGATGTGCTTTGTTCCAGTTTTCTTGTGTTTGGGATTCACTGAGCTCGTTGAATCTGTAGGTTTAAATCACTGATATCTCCCCTTAACTTTTTGAACATACGGAATGCAGTCACATTAACTTTTAACTTTTTCCTATGTCTTTGTCAACTAAGTCTACCATTTGTGTTGGTTCTAGGTCAGTTTTGATTGATTTTTCTCCTGAATCTGGGTCATATTTTCATGCTTTCTTGGAAGCCAGGTAATCTTTGGTTGAATGATAGTCATTATTGGGTACTGGACATTTTTGTATTTGTGTAAATGTTCTTCAGTTTTGTTCTGAGATGCCGTTAGGTTTCTTAGAAATAGTTTGATCTTTCAGTTCTTGCTTTGTAGGTTGGGACCAGAGCAGTATTTATTCTAAAGCTAATTTTGCCTCACCAATGCAGCAACACCCTTCTGAGTACTCTATCTGTGTCTCTGCATTATGAGGCTGCTTTTTGTTTTTGTTTTGCTTTTTGGTGTGTTTACCGCCCCCCCCCCCCAAGTCTGTCTGTTAGGAACAGTTGTAGGAACAGTGTGCCTACAGTTTTATAATTCCAGGCCCTACGGGAACTCTAGGCACTCTTTCTTATTTGTTTCAGGTATGTTTCCTGGCCTTGGGTAGTTTCCTCACATACACATGCTGTATTCTACTGGATTCTCAAGAGGGACCTTCTGCAGATTCCCAAGATTGTGTCTCTGACCAGTTCTCTCCTTTCAGGGCTCTGTCCAAATTTGAGTTACTCTGACCTCCCTGGATTCTCTGCTCCATCTTCTCAACTCAGGGAGTTCACTGGCCTCCACCCAGGCTCCTCCTTACCGTGTTACAACCCAGAAACTCCCCAACTCTCAGAGACAGGAATTAAGTTGGCCTCTAAATGAAAGTGGAGTGCGTGGGAAAAGTAGCGCTCTTTGGTCTTCAGGTCAGTTGTGCAAGTATTGGACGGTAACCCTTTACTACTTTAGGAGGAGCTTCTTCAATTCGTTCTTAGGTTCATACATCTTTCAAAAGCGCGCTTACCTCTTGGAGTCCATTTATCATGCTCCTGCACCAGGGGGCAGTTTGTGAAGCTGTGTCCACCAGGACCAAGTGCCCCATCTGTGGGAGCCACGGTAATCATTAAACACATGCTCTTTTTCCAAGATTTAAGGTGCTCGCACTGTGCTGCAGACTGTTTCAGCAACTACATTCCGAAGTCTGGTTGAGATTCAGAACAGTTACTCTACAATAACTCAATGGGAGAAAGTTTGCTGAGAGAAGATTTTTTTTTTTTTTTTTACACAAGTCATGAAGCAATTAAATTAATATTCTCTAAAATTGATCTGTCAAACCCATAATAAGAATTTGTTTATAGCTCTTCATTGTGCCTATAAATTATCTCTTTATCCATAAAGGTTGAGGACATAAAAAAAGAGTATCTTCATGTGTTTAATTATCATTGTTATCTGTGGATGAGATGAGGTTCAGCTATTCAAACAGATAGCTCAAATGTGCTTGTATTTTTAGTACTTCTTTGAAGTCCTCATATATAACATAAAGCATGACAGAGACAGAATTCCATTACCCAAAAAGATGACTGGCTTTCTTTGTAAAATTTCAGTATTTGGTGTGAGCAATATAAATATCCTTTAATAAAAACCTAAATCAATTTGTAGGAGGATAATGGTTTATCCCATGAGTCCACAGACTGTGGCCCATGGGCCAAATCTGGCCCCCAGCTTATTTTGTAAATAAGTTTTATTGGAATACAAGGAAACCCATTTAACAGGGCTGTGTCCCACAAGGTCTAAAATATTTACTACCTGGCCTTATACAGGAAACATCAACTCCTAGTTTATTTCATTGGTGTTGAAGTGAGGTAAAATCGTAAGACCAGAAACTAGGAGTTGGAAAGTCGAGATAAACTGAATAGTACTACGGTGGGAGATTCAAGTACATCTGAGCAGCAGAGCCTATACTTCGTAACTGCCCATCACTAAATCTAGTTTAAATTCTTTTTGCCAACCTCCAAACTGGAAATTCAGCTGTCAGAAGAGAAGAATTCTTAAATTCTGTTTTATGGACAGTAACTACATACTTAAGGTTAGCAATAACTTAAAAGAAAAACACATTATGAATTGGGTGATATGACTGAATTTAAAACTCTCTTTTCAGTTAGTGGTTTAATTGTACAGTGTTCCGTGTTTACTTTCCTGCAAAAGCATGTGAAGTGTAGACTTCAAAGGGAATAATAAAGCTTGAGCATTGTGTGGGGGGATTAAAAACCTTTTGCCCTCTCTGTTCGAGAGACCACGATGGTTATGATAGAAAAGGTCATCACAGTATTTCTCATTATTAAAAATATTACTTATTTTCACTTCATTTGCATGACATTAAATCTAACTTATTAATCAGGCCCTTGTCTTAAGCTTCTTATTCATTTACTCTTCATTTGGTATAGATACAGAATTAATCTGTAAAAGGTTTTCAGAGGTTTTTGCTTTTTTATAATCCGTATTCAATTATTGGGGTAGAGACTTAGGTAGGAAGGATGTCTGGGTTTCAGCTGCTCTTACATGCAAAAGAAGCCATTCCTTTATCATGGGAGGGCCTAGCTCGGTGCCTTACATATGGTGAGTGGTGGTATCACCTGCTGATAAATGAGAATTAAATACATAGACACTTCTGGTTCAGAAAGGCACATCGTCAAACAAGTATCTCCTTTCCCTGGAAGCCTGATGACAATAATAGTAAACAGTTAAAAAAAAAAAATCATTGAAAATGAGAACGGGGTTTTTAGTGGACAAGATCACTCAGCAGATTTCTGGAACTCAGAAAGGATGGAGGGGTGGAAGTCAGTAAAGTAGAACAGGGGGGCGCCTGGGTGGCTCAGTCGGTTAACCGTCTGCCTTTGGCTCAGGTCATGATCTCAGGGTGCTGGGATCGAGTCCCGCATCGGGCACCCTGCTCAGCGGGGAGCCTGCTTCTCACTCTCCCTCTGCCGCTTCCCCGGCTTGTACTCTCTCTCTCTGTCAAATATATAAATAAAATCCTTAAAAAAAAAAAAAAAGAACAGAGGTAGCTAGGGCCAGAGAGAGCGTTGGTCTTCCTTGGAGAAGCTGAGATGTGATAAACCAAAGGTAAAAATAGGAGTTTGCAGGAAGGACTTTATGCAGAATCTGGGAATCTTGTCCTCAGCCGGATAGGTTTTGAGAAATCTTCTCAAAATAAATGGATTAGCTCCATTCTGGCATTTAAGGATATCACCTCAATCTGAGTCATACAGCCGCTAGGTGTCACTTAAATAGGGACTAGGCATTTGAAAAAAAAGACTACAACAATTATAGAGTGGGGCCAAGATTTCTTTTTTCTTTAGGTAGGAAAAGAAGACAGTGGAGAAAATAGATTAAATGGGAAACAAAAGAAAATTTGAAAAGAAAATAATGAGTGGCAAAGGAGAGACTCTCCTATTCATAAAAGAACAAGATGCTATAAAAATAGATTGATCAGAGAGCAAAAGCAAAACAAATGCTCTTGGATATTAAAAGTCCCGGTGCCCAAACTTTAAAAAAAAAAAAACAATTTAGTGAATGGAAGCTAAATTTAATGTAAGAACAGCTAAGTAGAACAAAAAGGCAAAGACTTGGAAAATAGAAAATTCGAGCTTTAGAGGATCACTCTAAGAGGAATGGGAATTCCAGGGCGATGACAGGAAATGGGAGGGGATGATTTACAACATAAATATTTCTTGTAGCCGAAGGCCACGCAGGTAGTTTCTAGGAGGCCCTCACACAGTGAGTGAGAAAAGATGTCCACTTGAATAGGTGTTATGAAATGTCACAATAAATGTGAGGCAGGCCGGGAGGCTTTCAGAGAGGTTAGAAACCGAATAGCTTCAGTCAAATGAGAATCAGTGGCTGCAGGTTTCTCATCATCCACGCTGGGTTTAAAAACAACTGGACCAGTGACTTCCAGGTTCAGAGGGCAACCGAAGATCAGCCTTCCGTTCTTTACTTAGCCAGCCTATCGAGCGTGAGGATGAAATACACATTTCAGATATTCGAGGACTTGGATTTTCTCTTCCATACTATTCGGGTGTGTTCCGGGAAAGCCGTCAGTTAACAGCCCTGGCAGACTTAAGCAGAAAAGACCTTTATTGGTGGATATTGAAGATGAGAGAACCAGGCTTGGAGAACAGGCAGGAACGAAGGAAGGATCAGTAGCCAGAACCACAGCCAAAATGTCAAGCCACGGAAGGAGTCCAGCAACACCAGGGATTTCTCCTGGGCTCCAGCAGCCATCACCAGACAGCCTGCTGCTTTGCCAGAGCAACTCCAGATTCCAGATTCCAGGGCAGGTGTGTCTGTCTGTCCCACGTAGGTAACGGGCCTGGCCCAAGTTCTGGTGAAGCTAGGAAAGAGCGCGTGGAGTCTTCAGCTTCTGCAATAGCAAGGCGGCTCCCACCAAGACTGATCAAGCAGGGAGGCTCCTAACCGTAGGAGGGAAGCTTCAGAGGCTGGGCAGTCAAATAAAGTGACAGGTGTCCCTCAGCCTTCAACACGGTACAGAGAGTGGAAAATCACAGAATGACAGCTTCGCAACAGGCTTGCGGAACAATCAGGCAAGAGTCTAGACAGCAAGAGGTCCAAGAGTTTCAGGTGGGAGAAAAACTGGGGACTTGATAGAATACCTGAGAGGACGGAGAAAAAGATATGATGGATGTAAACAGATGAGGTCATCTTTGGTGGGGTGATCGTCATCATTGGGTGCTGGACACTTTTGTCCAGAAGTAGCTATCCAAGCTTATTCCTTAGCGAGGTGACCACCAGGAGAAAGAGGAAAACTGATTCCCCTGGGGAGGTAGCCACTAGAAGCTGCCTGAACTAGTGGATTTTTAAAAATCGTGTACATTGATTTTTCTCTTAAATTTTCTTAAATTATTTTTTCTTTTTTAGTAGGCTCCATGCCCAGCGTGGGGCTTGAACTCACGACCCTGAGATCAAAAGCCGCATGCTGTACCAACTGAGCCAGCCCAGTGCCCTGTCTCCAATTATTCTTAAAAACGAAACAAATGCCTTTAGAAAGGGATGCAGTCACCAGTTTATAAGTAAATGTCTTCCATCCCAGAAGTTAGGCTTTCTTTTCCTTTGGAAACATTCATGCGTATGTGGTTAGATTCCCAAACCGGTCCATAACATAAGTTATAGTGAAGTTAGGATACCCTAGATCTGTAGTTTAAAAATGAAAAGAAGAAAAATGGCCCAGTTTGGGTGCCATTGTGGGTGCCCAGTGGTGGGAGGATTTCCCTGGGGCCGGGAGGCGTGGGGAAGAGGAGACCTCCGCTCCCCCACTGGTGGCGGTTGGGATGCAGGATCGAAGGGGCAGTCTTCACCGCGGTAAACTGCACACTTGCTGCTCCTATTTGCACATGCATCCGTCGGGGCCTTCTGCATGCCCGTTGGGCTCACCAGGTCTCGGGAAGAATTCGGTTCCTGGTTAGGCTTCTCACCTAATAGCTCATAGAGACGCTGCTCTGGTTCAATTCTGAACGTGCCCCTGGCTGAGGAAAGCCGGGGAAGACAACCTTCAGGCTCTTCGTCCTAGGTAACCTCAGCGCCAGGGAAAGGGGACATAGAAGGGACCAAGGATGTGGCTCCTTCCTCACTCTCTGCACCCAAGCCCCTCCCTACCCACCAGCACCCCTGAAGCGTGGCCCTTCCAAGGCTCTGCGCTTCTGCACATGCTTGGACCCCGACTCCCACTCCATTCCGTGCGGGACAGCCCCATTGCCTTCCAGGACGTGGTTCAAGCACTGCCCCCTCTAACCACGCTCTCCAGACCTCCACCCTCTTCTCCATACAGCCCCCTGCCTGCCTGCCTGCCTGCCTGCCCCCCCCCCCACCCCCAACCATGAGCTCGTTGCTGTCTTCATCATGCATTTCCCGTTGTTGGTTTGCCCACAGCCTCTTTAACAGCAGGGACCACCGTGCGCCTTTATAATCAATTATCTGCCTGTGCGGGGCTTGGTACACAGCAGGCATTTAATAAATATTCGAATGGATTTAAGAATGGTTAGCCAGATTGAGTTACTATGTAGTCCCAACTGGAAGCTGTGTATGCCTTTCTTAAAATCCTCTTGCCCTAACCTACTGACCTGATGGCCAGAATCCAAGTGAGGTTCAGCTGTGGTCTGGTCTGGAGCTGGAGATTCTCTCCTTTGGGTTTTTTCACTAATGAACCTAACCTGGCCCTCATTCTTTTTATCTAATTTCCATCTTCTGTTTCTCTTCTTCCTCTGTTCAAAATGCCCTGTCTCATCTTTGGCCATGAGACAAAATGTATCATAGATCCGGTTCTTTCCCTTGCCCGGATCTCTTATGAACTGGGGTAAAAGGAGTTTATTTTAGGGCTCAGTTTGTGAACTACAGCAGGCCATGCCTTTTTCTTGATTTAATTTTTTCCTGTGGTTCAGTCAAATGGTAGTTAAGAACACCACTTCCCTCCCCATCGTGAGCCTGGGATGCCTTTCTGGTAGCGTATCCATCCCATTTCTGCTGAGAACTCCTACCCATAGCTACTGAATGGTACATAAGATTTTCAACAGTATAAAAAAACAAACCAGCAGCTTTCTTTTGTCTAACCTCAAAGGGCAAATGCAAGTGATTGTCACGTAATGCAAGTATTACCCATGCTCACTTTTAAATGATTTAGAAAGAAGAAAATAAAATCACTGTAATCCTACCACCCGAGATTAATACTCTTAAACTATTAGGTCTATATCCTTAGATATCCTTTCTTCCTATGCATATAATTTCCCCACAAAAATAAAATTTTACTACTCACACCTACTTTTCTTTTAAACTTACATATATAGATTGTTCATCATTAATTGCATAACATTCCGTTATATAAATGTACAATAACGTACTGAATTTTTCTCCTGAACTTGGGCATTTATGTTGGATATATGTGGAAAAATATAAAAATATTCAAGAAACTGGCTGTACTGTTTTTAATAGACAAACCCTAGAAACAACATAAATGTTCTCCTGACATACTCCAAAGAGTTGAATTGCTAGTTCAGAAGGTATAACTTTAATATGTACACGTTGTTTTGTAAAATACAATCAAATATTATAGAGCTATAAACATGAAATCATTACCCTGTATTTAATTTTACTTCTCAGAGATAACCTCCATTAACATTTGATGTGGCTCTTTCCAGACTTTCTTCCTCTCTGGATACTTGGAAATTTTTATAGCGAAGTCTATATTTTATAGTTTTTCTTACCCTTATAAAATCACATTATATGTATCCCTCTGCAACTTTAATTTTTCCCCTTCGTATTTCTTGAAAACCTTTCCAAATATGTAGAGATTAATCTGCAGCATATGTAGATGTGTACACACACATACATGTCTATATATACACACATGGACTACAACATACATGGCAGCCTCACGGGTGGGTAATGTCAGAGCTTTGTGATTTACCTGCCGAGAGACTTTGGGAATTTATTCCTTGGTTCATTCAAAATAAATAAGTAAATTCGACTGAGTGCATGCCAAGTGCAAGCCTACTTAAGACCTGAGCTCCTCATGGTCTGGTGAGGAAACCTGGAGCGTATACGTAAGTTATGATGGCAAAATGATGCCGTGGTACCCCGGAAGTTGCTATGGCAACAGAGGAGGGACATTTCCATCAGTCCAGGGAAGTCATGGGCTCAAATCCTGGTATCTGTGACTTATTAACTGAGACTTTAGGTGAATCCTTACCTTCTCTGCCTCAGTGCAAGGGGGATATAGTAATAGCTACCCCAAAATGCCATTATGAATGCTTAATGGGGAAATGTAGTAGTTTCTAGAAGAGTGTTGAATGCCATGAGTGTTAGGTTAAGTAAACAAATCATGGTGTATTAATTAATCCAATATTCTGTAGCTGTGAAAAATAAAGTCATTCTGTGTACTGACAGGTCAAACTTGAAGATGTGTTAAGAGTATCGTGTGGTCTGCTATCACTTGTGTACAGTGTTTTTATGGGTCGCACAGCTGTATCCGTGTGTACGTACTGTACTTCCATAGTCTGTCTAAAAAGGTATCAAAGGGGGAGGGTTGCCTGGGTGGCTCAGTTGGTTGAGTGTCTGACTCTTGATTTCAGTTCAGGTCATGACCTCAGGGTTGTGGGATCGAGCCCCGCGTCTGAGCCCCGCGTTGGGCTCCCTGCCCAGCGGCGAGTCTGCTTCTCCCTCTCCCTCTGCGCCTCCCCCCACCCATGTGCGCACTCTCTCCCTTTCAAGTAAATAAAATCTTTTAAAAATAAAAGGATCTCAAAGGAACTTAACAGTCTTGCCTTTGAGGAAGGGAACAGGGTCAGGAGTGGGGGGAAAGATTTGCTTTCCTCATAAGTGCATTTGCACTGTTTGAATTTCCATGTGAATTTCCATGTTTATTGTGTAAAGGAAAGTTCTTAAAAATTATGAAATAAGTAAAACTCTACGTTTATCATAGAGTAAGACGGCATCAGTTTAATGAAACTGTTCAAGTATTCTTACATGGCGGTTTTTCACAATCATTTTGTAAAGCAGTTGTAGGCATGGACTTGAGTAGGCGTCTTTACTGACTGGGATCCTGGAAAAGTTACTTAAGTGCTCTAAACCTTCATCTTTTCCTGTAGGATAGGAAATAATAATAACAACTATCTTCTGGGAATGTCGTGAAAATGAGATAGCGTAATGAAATGGAAAGCAATTAACGGTGTGTGACTCTTGATTTCAGTTCAGGTCATGACCTCAGGGTTGTGGGATCGACACGTTGTACGTACTCAGAGGTTCCTTGTGTGACACGTTGTACGTACTCAGAGGTTCCTTGTGTTCTAGCTAATGCTAGCAGGCTAGCTCTGTCAGGACACTGGGTTGCAAAGGGTGGTGATCTAACTCAGTTTTCTTGTACCAAGAAAGGGAATTTGTTGGTTCACACAAATGGAAGTCTTGGGTAGACCTGCCTTTGGGCGTGGCTCTATCTAGTACCTCCCTTGAAGGCCCTGGGACTCAGTCTCTCTCCAGCTTTTTCCTTCCATGTTGGTTCACTTCCCAGGTAGCTCCAGGCTTACGTCCTGCTAGCTCCTAGTGAAAAGAACCCACCATTTCTAACCAAAGTCCCAGCACTGGCTGATTCTCCTGCCTTGGTCATAGGCCCATTAGCCAAGGGACTGGAATACACGGATTGGCGGGCCCAGATTACAGTCCACTCCTTTGAACCCTTGATGGGAAGGGCCAGCCTAAGAGGTTGAGCAACGGCAGGCTTTTTGCTTATCAGGCTTAGAGACAAAGAAACCATCTGAACCAAGAACTGGGGAGAAGTTTCTTCCCCAAAGGGAAAAATAGGGGCCAGGCAGGCAGAAACTGTGGATGTTTCCCCCTCACAGCCTCCTGCTTGGCTGCCTGACAGTTATTCCTATTATTTTTATATATACATTTTCAGAAATTTAACAGTCCAACTGTTTCATTACAGAGGCACGTCATCTTAGTTTGGGCTGAGGTCCTAAAATTAGTGCGTGGTTCCTTTGTAAGAAAAGCTGCCCTTGATAATACCTCGGCAGTGTGGAATGATCTACATAGCATCGCTCCTGTCTAACCTTTACTCTTATTTAGAACCAAATAGCTGGGCCTTCTGCTGAGCACCAGATAGATGAGTTGCTTTACTGGTAGGGGCCCTGTGATGTGAAGGTCTGTTTGTAAACAGAATAACTCACAGTTCGGGGAGATGGTCACACTAAGAGCCAACAAAAGAGACTTCCGTCTGCCCTGGTGTAAGCAGAGACCACCTGTCCTGTTTAAAACCTCCCATACAGTTCTTCGGGTTTTTTTTTAACCAAGCGTGCATGCTTGCCTTTGTTAAGGTGAGCATTGAAGTAATGCTGCTCCGTCGGAGACCAGAGTTGTTTGGCCCTTTCCCAAAAGAGAGTCCAGTTAGTGTGCCCGTCCTCAGGTCTGGGAGCTACAAGTAGTTAAGTACTGTGTGTTTCTCTCAAATCCATTCAGCCCCTGCCACTGCACAATGGAGGGAGGCTCACGGGATAGCCCACCAGAAGTGTCCACTGGGAGAAGGGAAATGACACAGGGATCGCCTCCCAAAGCACGTTGTGTCTCCGCACAGGAATAAATTCCAGGCCCTGGGAGACTTGGTGGGGACGTGACTGTGCAGCCGATAGGACTGCCTCGATTCCTACCCTCCAGGAGGATTTGCGGGGCTGACCTTCCTCCGCAGCTCATTTCTTCTTGGTGTAGACGTATTGGCCTGGTGATTGATTCCCTTAGAGGCTGCTATCACAGACCTTTGTTTTCTGGACTTAAGGATTCTCTGGCAGTAGAATTGCCTTTAAGATTTCTTAGATTTTCTATCTAGTATTTAGATTGGATCAACTATCCAAAGTCACACAACCTGCCTAGTCCTGGTCCTTGAAGTTAGATCTCCGTTTCTTGGCAACAGACCTCTGGGAATTTCCCCAGCCTACAGCTTATGGCTTCCATAGGCCTTTGCCTCAAAGCAATTTGGAACATTAGCCTGGACGGGGAGACAAAAGTAACATGCCCCCAGCGTCGGCCAGTGGGTGGTTCTTTCTTGTGAGTGTCCAGGGAGAGTGTACAGACTTCCCGACCTAGGGGCCCAAGAGTCCTAGATCCCCAGCTCTTTTCCCATTTGGCTTCCTTCTGGGGACGTTCGCATGGAGGGGCTACAGCTCTGTATCTCTTGGATTGCTTTCGATGGAAAGAAAAGGCCTCCATAGCAAAGCTGTCCCCCTCCTGACTTTCAGGCAAGCTTCCAATGAAGCTTATCAGCAGTAATTTCCTGAAGACCCCACGAAGTGACCCACTCACTCTGCCACTCTTGAACGAGGCTTGCCAGCTCCCCATTGCACCAAGGCTCAGCTTGACTCAGCTCGTTCCACAAGCTGTCACTTGCAACACCACACTTCCATTTCCCTAACTCAAAGAGCTTTAAGCAAAAAGGAGATGTTATGGGCTGATGCAACGGAGAAATCTGGGGTGAAGACCAACCGTTGCCCCCAGCGTATGACCTGATTCAGAGTTTTGAAGGACGGCCTCAGACCCTCTCTCTCCTTTTCTCCACTCCACTTGCCCCTGTGGACCCTCCATTCTCGGATGGCTTCTGGCTAACGTCAGCCTTCCTGGGAAGGCACAACGCCTTCTTGGCAGTAGCTCCAGAAAAATCCCTGGGGTTGGCCTTTGTTTACCCCCCTTTGGTCATATGCCGCTCACCGCAGCCACTGTGAGGGAGGGGGAGGTGGAACAAAAGATCAGCCAGGCCCGGGTCACCTAGGGGCACAATGCACTTGGGCTAGCACCGGGGATGGGTGCTCCCCAAAAACAATCAGGGAGCTTTTGCCTCATGAAGAGGGAATGTTTGCCAGGCCAACTAAAACAACAGGCTCACACAAGGATTTGACAGAATATTTGGGAGGGGAAAATGAAGTTAAGAAAGTTGCCAAATGTCATTCCTAGGCCTTTAGAGTGAAGTTCAGCCCAGCATTGCCCAACAGAAAGATCATGTGTGCCACAAATTTAAGCCACATGGTAAAATATATATATATATATATATATAAAAGGAAACAGGTAAAATAATGATTTTAATACTACCTGATTTAATCACATTTCATAAAGGCAAAATAGTATCATTTTAACATGTAATCTGTGTAAAAGGTATTGGTGAGATCCTTTACCCTTTTCCGTGCTGAGTTTTCAACCTCCAGTGTGTATTTTATACTTCGAGCACATGTTGATTCAGATGAGCCACATGTGGCCAAAGGGGCTTCTGGAGTGAACAGAGCAAGATTCGCTGATAACTTTTTATAGAGAAGCTGCATGTCTGTCATCAGCTGATAAGTTACTCCTTCTGTTTCTGTGTCATGAGGGGTTACCATGAAATTGTGCATCTCCTCATTGGAAGAATGTGCCCTCAGATGAGCCTGAAGACACATGGCCATGCGGGGTGTCTAGTTGGGTGCCATTCCTGTCTGAACACCCATCCCAGCGTACAGTTAGTTAGTACACAACAATTACTTAGTTATCTGTCTCCTCTCGTGGACTCTATGCGCTAGGGAGGCAGACAGTCTTACCCATCTTGCTTTACTTCTGTTCCCTAAGCCCAGTCCATAGACACTAAGTGGATATTTTTTAAGTAAAATTAAATTAAATGAAAAACTTGGATGAAGGGGCACCTGGGTAGCTCAGTCAGTTAAGCGTCCGACTCTTGATTTCGGCTCAGGTCGTGATCTCAGGGTCCGTGAGATCGAGCCCCGAGTTGGGCTCTGCGCTGTGCGTGGAGCCTCCTTAAGATTCTCTCCCTCTAAAAAAAAAAAAACTTGGATGAAGACTTCTCATTTGCCAGGTTTGATGACAAAAATGGAGACAGTGATACTAGTTGAAGCCCAAGATTGAGCATTTACAATATTTGTTGTTCTGATGAATGACCATTTGCAGTCTGTGACTAGCTGCATTGCTGTTTAATCACTCTTTCGTTGAATATAAATATATAGAGAGCGAGAGTGGTTGAATACCTACAGAAAGCCAGGCTCTATGCCAAGCACTAGGTATACAAAGATAAATGGGAAACAGTCCCTGCCTTAAAGGAAATGAGAAACAGATAAGTAAAATAACCCTTCTATCCACTAAGTGTTATCGTGCATGTAAACACACAGTGTTTGGGGGAGCACAAGGGAAGAGGTCCAACCCAGATCAGAGATGAAGGTAGGCGGCAAAGTGTCGCAAGGGAAAAGCGAATTTACGTTCCATGATGCCCGCTGTGGTCTGACCGTCTCACCCCACACCTGGCACATATGTCGAATCAACGAAGGAGTAAACAATGTGGCCCCCGGGCCTGACCCTGCAGGACAGTGGATGGGTCCGTCTGAGCCTAGACGGGTAATCTGTGGCAGGTGAAGAGAGTTTCCTTGCCAGCCCAGCCCCCGGAGCCAGCGTCTGGCCGGAGGGCATGACAGGGGCCCCGAGTGAGGCAGAGCAGAGGTGCCGGGAGTTGGCATGTGCCCGCAGCATTGGGCAGGGCCGGCCCCCAAACAGCCCCACGGCTTGTGACCGCCCGCGTGGCCAGTGACGACCGATCGTCCTTTCACGTTGCAGGCAAAGCGACGGCTGGAGCTAGGAGAAAGCGGTCATCAGTACCTCTCGGATGGCTTAAAAACCCCCAAGGGCAAAGGAAGAGCCGCCCTGCGGAGTCCAGATAGTCCAAAAAGTAAGGATCCCTTCCATCTCGTATTCTCCCCGGTGTGGGCTTCCCCCCTTTCAAAGCTTGTGGCTGAGAGGATGCCAAGGTGTGGATAATTGTGGCCGTTGTGTCCTTTTTCATCTCTTTCTGTTCCTAGCCAGAAAATAAACACAGTGTCTGCAGACACCCCACAAAGGGTGTAGAGTCCCTTAGGTGCCTGGATACTGACTCGGGGGGAGGCCTCTTAAAATGTGCGCAGTGTCCTTTTTCACCCGGCGTACAAGTTCTCTGGCACCATTCTGTCATCAAACTTAATTTTAACTTCCCTTAATGGACATTACTTTTGAGACCGGGCTAACTGCGCATAGAACTGTGCCAGAGTCGGTCAGGTCTACACCGGCCTCAATCTCTAGCTTCGCCTAAGGCAGTGTCCACATTGACTGAAACCCCTGCATTGCAGTTCGTTTTCCTTCCCACCTTTTGTTTCTTTGGGGAGAGAGAGAGAGAGAGAGAGAGAGAGAAAAGTAGGTTGGAAACAGCGAAATAGTCCTTTATGTCTCTGGCATTTAACATAGACGCTAAATTAGACTTTGTTCGCCCCTTTTGTGGAGCTTACGGATCAGGCCGTCCACAAACCCTGTGTGATGCGCACCCGCACGACAGAATAAATACGATATTGAATGAGGACATAACATGCAAGAGGGACGGGGCGAGTCGATGGAAAGACTGTTTAGGTATTCTTCATCCAAATGAAGCATTCCCTGAAAAGCTGTGACTAAGTCACAGACACACACAGACCGTGGAGCCTGCAAAGCGAGTTACGAGGGGTCTGTCTGAGCCCCCGTCGTGAAATGCAGGAGAGATTTGCAGCCCCGGCCCCATCGGGTTGGGCTCCCCACGTGCTGGTCCTCGGAGACTGTAGCACGTTTTCACTCATTCCACAGATAACGTTGAGCACCTACGATGTGTGGGATACCTCCCTAGACTCAGGGAGGAGGGTGAGGCAAAGTAGAAGCTACTGAGAAATTCACAGCAAAAAGCTTTCATCAAACAGGAATTTGTACTGTCCCTTCCTTTTCTAATAAAGCCACTTCATAGCTTTCTGTAACTTACCGAGAACAACAACAGCGGCTTTGCTTGGACGCTAATACTTGGGCTGCAACGGGAAAGAGGGCTTGCCTACCTGCAAAGAAACCCTTCATTTCTTTACCTTTCCCCCTATCCTCCCCACCCGCTCGGCTTTTGTTTTTCTTTAAGCTCCAAAATCTCCCTCAGAAAAAACACGGTATGACACATCACTTGGTCTGCTCACCAAGAAGTTCATTCAGCTCCTGAGCCAGTCCCCTGACGGGGTCTTGGATTTGAACAAGGCGGCAGAGGTGCTGAAAGTGCAGAAGAGGAGAATCTACGACATCACCAACGTGCTGGAAGGCATCCACCTCATTAAGAAGAAGTCGAAAAACAACGTGCAGTGGATGTGAGTACAAGCCACCACCCCCAGCCCCAGATTTCACGATCACGCCCGCACTCCACTTCCGTGGTCTCCTCCCCGCTGCCCCTCGACTCCTTAGCCCGAAGTTCAAAGTCTCTTTACCCTCCAGATGCTGTCAGAGACACATGATTAGCCTCAGGCAAGGAGATCCCGGGATCTCGGCGGGGGGGGGGGGCCTGCAGATGTCAAGTAGGATGCCGTTCATCTGCAGCCGTGAGGCTGTGTGCGTGATCTAAAGGATGCGGGCACGTGTCTTCGGCTTGTCCCTAACAGGGCTTTGGAAATGAACTCCGGCTGTGTATGAACACATCCGTGTAGGTGCCCCATCACCACGTATCTTCATCCGTGGCTCTGACGGCAGGTCAGCTCGCTTTCTGGGTAAATGGAGGCGAGACTTAGAGACCTCAGTTCCTCCTGGAAAGCAGGGATGATAACACATGTCACCCGTCCACCCACACGTGTGATTCAGTGTGTGGTTAATCTCGTTTGTGAATTACGGACGGAGCATCCCAACAGCCAGTATTTTAGAAGGGATGATGAAAGTGTTGTGGGAAGGAACCAAGTCTGTTATAGGGTGGCTCTGAAAACAGACTCCCTCAAACATGAGATGAGTGTGGGTAACTTTTTGTACTTTTGGGGAATTTTGTGACAATTCAGGGACCCATTTAGGCCTGTGGTTTCGAGAAACCTGTTGGGTATTGGTCTTTGTTCTTGCACACAGCACACACATCTGTTCCCTTAACCTTTTCCTTTTCGGTGGTTGGTAGAGAAGACCCTCAGAAACTGCCTAGGTCTTTTGTGCCTCCCGAATGATATTTCGTTGAATTTTGAACCACTCCTCATCTTTTCTTTCACATTTTTCTGTCTTTCCATGTCTCTCTATCCTTTTTTATTCCCCCTCTTTCTTTCTCTTTCCTCCCGGGAGGCATGTGGCAGGCAGGAACTCCTCCTTTCGCCCTTTGAATTTGAGCCTTCTGAAAAAACAGCCCTCATCTGGAGGAAAGAAACCTGAAAATAACAGTGTAGGAGTTTTTTCGGGGTTCCCCCACACACACTTAAATTTCTATGGTGTGAAAGGTGAAGGACTGTGTGGACAAAAAATATATACAAATGTATAAATGTTCTGATTTTAACACTTGGCTAACAAGCAGTGTGACCTCCTGGGTCAAGAGGGGACATGTTACTCAGAAGGACCATTTCTCACTGCCCCTCCCTTGCACCCTCGCCCCCTTGGCCCCCCGAGCAGCCACGAAGAGTCTGTGTTTGGGTTTCTAGGGGCTGCAGTCTGTCTGAGGATGGGGGCATGCTGGCCCAGTGTCAAGGCCTGTCCAAGGAAGTGACCGAGCTCAGCCAGGAGGAGAAGAAATTAGATGAACTGATCCAAAGCTGCACCCTGGACCTCAAACTGCTAACCGAAGATTCAGAGAATCAAAGATATCCTTTGTGCACCTGTTCCTTGGGGGTTAGTGCCTTCTAGAACACACCCAGCGTTCACATGCTGACGCTTACGCACAGGTAGAATTTTGCTCGGGTTAACGCGTGTCATTCACGTGTGGTTGGGGACATGCGGATACACGCAGTGCGTAAGGAAGCACTATTCTAAGATAGGTAAGGTGTCAGCGTTAATATTAATGACATCATCCAGCAGCTCCCTCTCTATCTCCCCAGATTTTTGGTGGGCGTTCGCTGTCACTGTTGGGGTTCTCACATTCTATTTTCTTTTCATCAGATATTGGAGCAATTGGAATTTGTTGAATCTGTCTGAGCTATAGCTGAAGGAATGAAGAGTCTAGAAAAATCATTCTGTAACCTCTACCGTGTGTTATTGCTGATGCACAACACCAGAAACTGATTTCTGAAGCACCCCCCCCCCCCCCCCCGCCCAGCCCAGGCCTGAGACATCTCAGTCTATCCATTCATTTACAGACATTGGTCCTTGGAAATAAAAATTTTTTAAAGCCAGTTCTTGTCAACTGGCTGACAATCTTTTGGCCATCACAGGAAAACTCACTGTTCATCATCTCACTCCCAACAAAAAGGGAGAAAGAGGACTTCATTGTGTTGACAAGAAGATCTTGCAATGTTCTCAGTTACACGTAGAAGACAAAGCCAGTATTTTAAGACATCCTGTCTCTAATTTGTGTTCCCCACTTCTGATTGTTCCACGTTACCTTTTATGTCTGATAGACTTTCCCTTGGAGGGTATGGGGACATTCATTTCCCAATTCAGGCAGTTTTTTGAAACTGCGATTGCTCATTTTCTATTGACCACAGGATTGATCTTGTCCGCTGATGGTTAGTAAGGTGGAGAAGAGGTGTGGTGATTTGAACCCCCAGTGGCAGCCAGAGTGGGTTTACAGGGGAAGAAACAAGAATAGCTCTAGTCGGGCTGTTTCATTCACTCTCTAGCTGGGAGCCCCATGGAGGACGATTGGCAGCTCTCTGGAACGTGCAGCTTACAGCAGAGTCGCTGACATTAGCTTTCTCTGGGACCTTTGTTGCGGAAATTGGAAGCTTCCTTGCAGGGAGCTGCTAACCCAAAAAAGCAAATTCAGGAGGGAGCCACGGTGGAAGTACTTTAAAGTTTGGAAGATTAGAAAATGCGTTTGCACAATTTTTTTCAATTCACCATTCAGTTCCGAATGTGGTACAGCTTGTTCACAAATGTGTTGAAATTTTCCTTCCTGCAGCACGTTGAGTAACTGTAGATGAGTTTTTATTTTAATAAGTTCTTGTCACGTAGCTTTTTGACAGTGGGCTGTGGGGTAAGTACCTGGTTATCACTTTCCCCGTGTTCTCAGTAAAAACTCAGAACTGTCAAGTCTCGTATGAAGGCAACAGTTGGCTGCCTTGATGCGATGCATGGTGACCTAAGACCCGGACTCTTGCATGAGCTGTCCTGTCAAGCTCAGCACTGAATTAGCTCTTGTCTCAACCATTACGATGTAAAGAAGATAGTCTGCGGTAGATGCCCCTAAAAGTATATACATATTTGGGGTGGATGTGCTTTTTTTTCTGCACAGTAGGTTCATAGCTTCCTTCAATTTCTAATTAAAAGCCACTGTTCTAAGAGACATCATTTCCTCCTGACTCTCTAAACCCTATTTCTGTATTAAATGTGTTAGATCACAGACTCTATTTGCTAATATTATATTACCTTCAGAAAGGCCTTCATTGAGTCAGGTGATTTGCTGCTTTAGCCTAGGCATTTTTTGTGGGCTAACATAAAAAACGCAACAGGCTAAAGACATTGTACATTAATCATGTTACCCCATGTCCCTTATAGAAGAGAGCTACGTGACTCTTATAAGAGAGCTATGTGAGCTCTTTTAGTGCCAGGTAAAAACTCATCTCTCCAAGCAAGCTTGCATGAATACTTTTTATCATGTAATAAGTACCATATTCTTTCATGATATCCTCTTAGATTCAGCTGCCAGGGCACTTAAAAGAATTGCTCAGCGCTCAGAAGTCATGACCAAGGGTACTGAAATACTCTTTCACTCTTTTCCCGCTACAGTGTTTCTCAAATTGATTCAGGTTGCAGAGCACTTGGAAGCTGCGTTCCCTCCTTGTGAACACTGAAATATTGATAGTCAGTAATATCGTACAAAGGATAATTTTTCTAACAGAGAAATAATGACTCTCTTATCGGTAGGCAGTATACAATCACAACCAGCCCAGGTGCCCTTAAGAAAACCAGCTGTCTGCCTGACCCATCTTCTGAGTTAGTTCTTCCACCAATATATCTGTTTGTTACTCACACGTTCACGTGCGCGTCTACTGACATTTGCTAATGGTCAAGCAGCAGATAGAAGTTCCTGGAGTTCCAAAAAATATATGAGCAATAGAGCTTACATTTTTTTTTCTTCTGTAAATTGGGGTCTGCCATCATTCAATTTGAGTGACAGAACACTTGACCAAAGTTCACAGAATGTCCATGCTCCAGAGGAACTGGGCTAGAACCTGACCAAACTGGGTTTTGGTTTTCTTTTGATAGTTTAACTATTCTGTTTCTGTGTTTAACATTTTAAATTGCCGTGGACTTTTTTAGAAATGGGTAGGAGAACGCCGTGCATTTGTCTTATTGTTTAGAATATCAACCAGAAAAGAAGATTCACGAGAGACCCCATATATTTAAAGATCGAGACAGAGAGACCAGTATATTCTTACAAGTCATAAAATACTTGAAAATTTTTCCATGCATCTGTTCTGTCAATCTTCTAATGGTTACATTCCTTAACACTCACTACGTTAGCTTACGTTACATATCAAGATATTCGAAAAATTAGTGGCCTTAAAGACCAAACTGTTATAGTTGTCAAAGCCCCTCCAGAAACAAGACTTGAAGTGCCTGACCCAATAGAGGTAAGGAGATAACATCTTTGTTCACCTGTAGAGATCTTTTTGGAATGCCTGAAGTTAAAGAATCACTGACGTGTGGTCAAAGCATGTATCCTCCTTAACACTCAATGGTTCTTTCCCATCCATTTTACTTAACCTGAACTTCAAAAACATTTCAACAGTTCAATACATATTGAGTGTCCCAAAAGTCTAATTTTAACATCATGGGGCATTGAACTCAGGGTATGGTGCCCTGTCCCTCTGATACTTTTTCTTGCTCATAATTTGGTATCTGGCAGTTCTGATTGATTTGAACCGTTGGGGAATTTTATGTTGATTGCCCTAGATATGATCCCCACTAGGAATAGAGACATAAATGTTTTAGAGTATCTCCCTAACTTTAAAAAAAAAAAAGAAAGTATCTCCCTAACTTATCTTAGCACACTTTAAGAATTTATCTTTTAGAACATGTTTACTTTTAAGAAATCACATATGACTTTGGCTGAATTGGTAGACTAGAATATTATAAGAAAGGAGGGCACATATTTTTGTGATTGGTTTCCGACAATCTTTGCAAATATAGGCCTGGACCATAACTATAAGATAAAGAAATGTAGCAAAAAGGAAATGCATAGGAAATAAAAAGTGAGATTTGCAAGCTCCCATCTAGGGTAGAGTTCTCACCTAAATTATAATAATAGCTCTATGACCCAGATGAAGAAGAATTTTAGATGTTAGTGTGCTGCATTCTCTTACTAAACTCTGCTCCTAGCACTTAAGAATACTATTCATCCAGTGGTTATTAAAGTTCACGTAAAAACGCCCCACCATAAAGGGATAGCAACATGGAAATACTGTATTTAGAACACTTAAAGGACCTTTTCATAGTTTGCATAGAAGGAATATATTTAAAGAACACAGTTCACCTCCTCTTGGGCAGGGGTCAGCAAACTTTTTCTTTAAAGGACCAGAGAGTAAATATTTTTGGCTTTGTGAGCCATAAGTCTCTGTTGGGACTACTCAACTACACAACGTTGCCATTAGAGCGTGAGAAGAAAAAAAAAAAAAACAGCCAGAGGCAATCTGTGGGAATGGGCATGATTCTATGCCAATAAAACTTTATTTACAAAGCCAGTTGATGGACTGGATTTGGCCCTCAGGCTGCCGTTTGCTGGCCCCTCCTCTAGAGGATGACAGTCATCTGTTGATGGGGGGGCGGGGGGCGGTGGCTACCAGTGAAGAAGCAAAATGAACAATGAAAATTACCCTTCCCATTTCTAGATGAAAATTACTATAGCTCTCATTTCTCAGTTTGAACTTTTCTCGCCTCTTCTGTTGATAGAGCCTACAAATACATTTGGCAAGTACCCAAGGGCCCATTGAGGTTTATTTGTGTCCAGAAGAGACAGAAACACACAGTCCAATGAAAACAAACAACCAAGACCACAATGGGAATATCCCGAAACCCCCTTCCAAAGGTAAAAATTCCACTTTTGTTATTTGGAAACTATATTAAAAATGAAGGTGACCGGAAGGATCCATTGTGGGAACCACATGCCTAGGCAAGAAACAAAAACTACTGTTATTAAACGTTATTAAGGTAACTTTTTTTTTTAAGGCATTCTGACTAGTTACAGAATAAAATCATGATTTTGAGCCAATGACTTCTCCGCCCACGAATGGAGTCCCTCAGGCTTTCGCTATGGGCAGAAACCGCTTCCCTTACAATGTTTTGAAAGCCAGCTGAGATGCGGAGTGAAACTGTGAGCTCTCTGGGTGAATCATCAGCTCCACTTGGCCACACACCTTCTCATGATGCTGCAGAGATCATGCTAGCGAAAGGGAACAAGTTTGGAGCAAAGAGCCTTTTGTCAAAGAAGTTGTAACTTAATTTCTGCTCCCTTCCCCAACCCCCCAGGGTGATGGGGAAAAGATATGGGAGGAAAAGCCCACGAATATCTAAGTTCTTCCCCCTTTTTTCGGTTTCAGACTGGGGATATGTATTTAATCTTTCCCCCTACTGTCTCCCAATATAGCAGCAAGAATTAGAGCGATTCAGGTGACTCAGGTCTGATTTGTAATACTGAGCATTTATAATCGCCACAGCACCTCAGATGGGAAAACGAAAGATCACTATTTTCACCATAGACATTCAAAGCGGACATGTCTTATTGCGTGCGTTTTTAAGAAGTATCTTTAAAAAGTTGTTCAAAAAAGACTAAGTTAAAATCAGTGAGTCCCTACGAGGAAGCCACCTTTTTAGTATGTGTTTTGTTTTGTTTTCCTTAAATATTGACTAGCTGATAGCAGAGAGAAGTGTTTGAACTTGTTAGTCTCTAATCTTTGAAACGATTTGTATTCTTGTTTGCTAACAGTAGGCATCTCAAAAGTTGAGGGAGTTAGACCAGAACAGAGAAAAGCTGCCAGTCACGGTGAACAGTTAGCACGAGACGGGCTGGATCGTAGTGGCAT
Source organism: Phoca vitulina (assembly GCF_004348235.1). Lineage (NCBI taxonomy): Eukaryota > Metazoa > Chordata > Mammalia > Carnivora > Phocidae > Phoca > Phoca vitulina. Next base: position 20,017,793 of record NW_022589734.1, read on the forward strand.
CTGATCGTCCTTAGCAGAGGGTACATGGTTTTATAACAGCAGCGTGCATAGTCTTCCAGCAAGTTGATTTGATTTTTCTCCTAACTTACTTTTCGATTTCCTCCAATTTTTTTTTTTTTCCCCTTTCAGACTTGGCTTCAACCAACTCAGGACATAGCGATTGTTCGATTTCTATGGCAAACCTTTCTCCTTTGGCCTCCCCAGCGAACCTCTTACAGCAGACTGAGGACCAAATTCCTTCCAACCTAGAAGGACCATTTGTGAACTTACTGCCTCCCCTGCTCCAAGAAGACTATCTCCTAAGCCTTGGGGAGGAAGAAGGCATCAGCGATCTCTTTGATGCTTATGATTTGGAAAAGCTCCCGCTGGTGGAAGACTTCATGTGTAGTTGATTACGCTTTGTGTGACCTCCCCTTATAAACCAATATTTTTTTATTATGGAACCAGAACATCTGTCATGCAGTGTTGTCCCTTCCTACCTTCTTCCTCCGAGATAGTATCATGAAGTAAACTACAAACTTCAGAACAAAGCTGACATTTTAATGAATTTAAAAAAAAAAAAATTTTTCTTTTTTTTTTTTTTTTGGTCTAAACGCACAGTCGCAGGCTCCCTTGGGAAAGCCCTGCTATGCCCCAGGCTCCAAAATCTCCTGGATGAGTCAGCAAGTGAGAAAATGTGCAATCAGGTGTCTCTCACCCATATTTTTCTTCCCTCCCTCCCGGATTGGCTTGCTGTGCCTGACGGATGGGCTGTAGAATGGGGTCTGGCCACCTGGCCCACTCGAAAACAGCAATCTTCCTTAATAGCATTTCAAGCCGTGCCTTCTCCGCGGAATGCATGTCTTTGGGGTCTGCTCATATGGATGGAACAGCAGGAACTGTAAACTTGAAGTCATGCAAAAGTATGAAATGGATTTCTTCAGCTCTTCTTAGGAATATTTAAATTACTGTCATAATTCAGTGTAAGCTACAGACCTTGTGTACCGTTAGGAGGTCAAGAGAACCTGCACAGCCTTTCGGATGAAGAACCTGTTTTCCAATATTTGTTGCAGATACAGAAGAACGGTAGATCTGCCACTCGAAGCTGTTGTGGATTTTCCTGTCTCCATTAACCACTCCCACTCCCTTGCCCCCAATGTATTTGTAAGTTTAAAGTTGATTTGTAGCAAATGCTTACTTAGGAGTTTTCTGTGGATTGTTTTTGCCTTTTTTTTTTTTAAGCTGCCATTTAAGCATTCCTGTGGCACCCAGCACCATTTCAATTTAATTGTTTACTTTGAAACGGTTTTTGCTAATTCACATTATTTAAGCAGAGGTAGAGGACCTCTACTGATCAGAGCATCTAAACGTGTGTGATCTAAGGTTTAACAGCCTCTGCAAGAAGCATTGCCCCATCTTGCTTCCTTTCCCAGGGCGGGGAGCTTGGAGCCAGTCAGTCCTGGGGCTCGCTCGCTCGCTCGCTCGTAGACACGGGTGGCCCATTTGAGAGGAGAACCAGGTCAGATGACATAGCAGTCCCAAGGAGCAGCAGGTGTGGATCCCTCCGTCCTTGGGCTTCCTGGCCCTATGACTGGGGCAAGGGCTCTCTTACTCTGCACTCAGGGAGACCACTTCTCAGGATGGGGGTCAGATGGAGAGGCCTCTGGGGACAAAGACATCCCCACTGTGTCCGTGGCATTTACTTAAAAGCTGGTGAGAACAGGGCGTTCCCCCCTGCATCGGGGGCTGCCATCATCCTGGCCCAGAACCCATTCCCCTTCCTCTATGAAGGAGTAAGTTGGACCAAGGGAAGTCATTACGTGGAAGAAGTGATAGAATGCCAGGGCGTGTCCCACTTTACTCTTCAGGAATGGTGTCCCCCAGCTGGAGGCTTCCTGTCAGCTGCAAGTCCTACCAGTTAGGTCCAAGAATGGCTTTCCCATTGGCCCCGGGGAGAGGTACCCTTCTCCCGTTGGGCATGTGGCACGGTACCTCAGGTCCATTGCTTGGATCCTGAAGACGGCGGGGATGAGGGAGTCCGGTTAAAAACAAAAAAAACCTCCAAACCAAACAGTTAAATTGAAATGCTATGTGCCCGACACAGTAGCACTCGATTTGTGTGTTTCATGGAATCGAAAATATCCCTTAGGAAAAACACAAAACGAAACAAAAACAAAACAAAACAAAACAAAACCACGAAAGCCCCAGCCAGTTGATTCGAGGTAGATTTCCACAATATGCAAAGTGGTGGTAGGGTCAAAACCAGTGACACCAGCACTTTAAACTATTTGTGTGGGTGTGCGTGGGTGTATGTTTGGGAAGGAAAACAAAGGTGCACATTATCCTCCTTTTTCTTCTTCGGCCTCCGTCCCCAACCTCCTCCCTCACGCACACTGGCTTTGGTACAAACAGCAGTGTGGTCTGTGATGAAGCATCGGGGTGGGGGAGGGAGGGGGGAGCTTTGTGTCAAGTGCCTACTGGAAATGCACTGTGGGGTTTTTTCCTGTACGGGAAACCATTTATGCCAAGCTTTTGCCCATTTCCCATATTTATCTCATCTGGTTGGCTGCCTCTGTTTCCGGCTTTGTCATGATTCTCTTTATCAGCTGCACAAAGCTGATTTTGTTTCCAAAGTCTAAAGACTGAGCTCTCACCTGGCTAGGTGCTTGTGTGTTCTGTTGGCTTTCTCCTTAAGCCTTTTCATAATGTAATGATGCCGTATTTATTGTTTTGAAAATGAAAGGAATACTAATAAGTCTTAAAAGTTCCTTCATGCATAAGATTTTTCCAGTTAGTGGGCTGAGCTTGGTGTCCCTGAGTTAGCTGTCCATGCTGTGTTCTGCTTGCATCGCCCATTTTTTCTTTCTGACATAGTATCTGGCACACAAAGTGGGTTAATACTACAGTATTTGTGTTACTTTACGTACTAAGTATGCAGGTTTTCTGGTACCATTGAGTTGCTGCTATTAATGCTCACACATGAAATGGCTAAAAGTTACAAGTGTGCGAATTATGACTGCGTGAGCCTTACAAAATAAAAAGTGTATAAAGGGCAACACATGAGCTGTCAAACAGTGTTAGGTGTGTGTTCATATGTACAGATCTGTGCATAGCGATTGTTTTATTTAAGTTGATTGTAGTCTCCTCCACACTTTCATTATCTAGCGATTTTGTACAAGGAAAAAAAATAGCAATTAATTTGTAAACACTGCCAGAATATTTTCTAGCTGGTTTGTAATTTTTTAAGAGTGTTCTATTTTGTTTCTGTTTTTTGTTGTTGTTGTTGTTGTGGTTCTTATTTCCGTTTTTGTTGTTTTTAAGTGTAGATCTGTAAATAAAACCGCAGTATTTAAAGCTTTAGCTTTCAGGATAAAAAGAAAGTAAGAACTCGGATGCGTGCATGACAGCCTGTGTGTGAGAGGGGGGATTTGAAGGAACATGGCTTGCAGAGTGAGTCAGGTGGCAATTGTCAGATTGTGGGAATTTCTTTTCCTACGGGGTACGTGATTTTTGTCAAAAGGAAGTATTTCTCCCAAAATTGGGAGTAGGCAAACTACTAATCGGTTTAGCTTTGTGTTGTATGCTAGTTTAAAAAAAGAAAATATGTAATATAATGTAAAAAAAAAAAAGCTTTTATGATGGATTTTGTAAATAGATTTGTTACAGGGTAACCTGTTCTCTAGCTGTGATCTTACCACTTCAAATGGGTGTAATTTGAATAAATTTTGTATGGTAAAGGATCAATAAAATGATTTTTTTTAAGAGTTCAGACTTGTAAATGGCTTTCCTTAATAGTATCTTACATTCCTGTATTAACTTCATCCTTAAAGACGTGCTTTAACGTGGGGAAAGGTGGCCCCAAAGCTGAAGAACATCACATGCCCTGCCCTTCATGTGGGACTTGAGGAACCCTGGACAGATACTTGTCCAGCACCTGCGGTTGCACTCGGCGTTCTGAGAAGCAGAAGAATTTGCCACGCCTCTGACCAGCGGCGAAAACCACTTTCAGATACAGAAGGATTTTTACACCTCGTGGCAAGTCCAGTTTTATTTTTCATAACGAGTTATGAAGCCAAAAAAATTTAATTCTCACGATGGGTAATTACCACCCTTGTCCTGGATTCCGTGTTTCTTGTAATGCCACCTCTGAGCAGGTTAGGATTTTTGAATCGCCATCTCATACTCTTAACTCTGAGCTCATCATCTAAAATTCCAATACATTATGTATTGTACATATACACACAATCATTCAATACACAAGGGTATAAAGTACGAAAACAAAGCCATCCCTCGTCCCCCCAACCTATTCACCCCAAAGAAAACCACTATCCTCATTTTTCTTATGCGTCTACTTCCAGTCCAGTTTTTTCCAGGCATATTGCATATGTGTGTGCATGTGCATGTGTATTTTACCATAAATTGTACCATGTAGACTCATCTGCAGCTCTTTTTCTTTCTCACTGTAGGTTTGGACATCTTTCCGTATTTGTACTTAACCATGTTCACTCTCTTCAAAGGCTGCATAGCATTCCAGTGATTAAAAACTTACTTAGTAATTTATTTTACCTAGGTAATTTTTTTAAAGATTTTATTTATTTACTTGAGCGAGAGAGAGCCCAAGTAGGGGCGGGGGGGAGGGCAGAGACAGAGGCAGACTCCCTTCTGAGCAGGGAGCCTGACATGGGACTCGATCCCAGGACCCTGAGATCACGACCTGAGCCGAAGGCAGATGCTTAACCAACTGAGCCACCCAGGCACTCCTAGGTAATTTTCTATTTGAGAGATTATTGTTCATTTTGCTATAAAAAATAATATATAAGCTTTATTGAATGCTTATATTATGCCAGATACTATTTCTTTTTAATGTGATAAAATACCAATAACATTAAATTTACCATTAGTGACATTCAGTACATTTACAATCTTGGCAATGACCACCACTATCTAGTTCCAGAACATTTTCATCATCCCAAAAGGAAACCCCGTACCCATTACCAAACCCCATACCCCTTCTCCCAACTCCCAGCAACCGTTAATCTGCTTTCTGTCCATATGGATTGGCCTGTTCTGGATATTTCCTATAAATGGAATCATACAATAAATGACCTTTGGTATCTGCCTTTTTTCACTTAGGTCCTCAAGGTTCATCCGTCTTCAAGCATGTATCAGTACTTCCTCCTTTTTTTACGCTTGAATAATGCCCCACAGTGTGGATAGACCACATTTTGTTTATCCATTCATCAGTTAATGGACATTTGGGTTGTTTCTACCTTTTGGCTATTGGAATACCAGGTACCATTTTAAGTGCTTTATACGAGTGCTCTATGTTTTCTTGAAGCATACATCACTAGCTAATATATGTAGCTGTCATTTCTCTACTTCTAGAATGTAAGCTCAGTGAGGAGAGGTACTTCATGGGGCTTGAACTCACAAACCTGAGATCAAGACCTGAGCTGAAATCAAGAGTCAGATGCTTAATCGACTGAGCCACCCAGGCAACCCTAAATATTGTTTTAGAGATGGGTTGTACTTGAGAAAATTTAGAAGTCAGTCTCAGCAATATTAAGAGATAGAAAATAATAGGAAAGCTCATTGTACTCACCCATTGCGTGCCCATTAAGAGAAATCATTCATTAATTCATTTAGTCACTGAAGGATACAGCAATTACTATATGCCAGGCACTGTTGTAGTTTCTGGAGTCCAAACAGAAAAAGGCACAGTTCCTATCACCAAGAGGAAGCTTATAGTCTAGTTGGGGGAGAAACAAGTTTTAGCTGGAAGTAAATACTGAGGGCCAGATCTTAAATAAGCAATTTTTCTTTCTGAAGCCATATTTGAAAGACTTGGAAGGACAGATGATTAGAAGCAGAAACAGAAATGGAGGGGGGATGTAGCCTTACTACTAAAGAGCTTTACAAAATGGGAGATTCTGATCTGGGGTGGTGTGGGGGCAATTCCCAGTCCTGGACCTGTGCATCCAGGTGCAGGAGTGGGTGCAGGAGATTGCCCAGGTAAGCATGACTCAAAAGTGAATAAACCAATGGATTCATTTTCTAGGATCCCAGGAACTGGGGAGCCTCCATCTAGACCAGAACAGCAACCCCAATATCATGAAGGAAAACAATAAGTGTAAATGGTAGGTCATGCATTGTGCTATTTAGTGAGAATTCCCACACTGGCTTTTGAGAATGAATCAGCCAGGAGTCAGTCAGAAGTTAAAAGAAGTAACCTTTGTAGCAGCAAGTTGGGGTGATCCATAGAACGCACAGAGAAGGCTTTCCATGGTGCCCTTAAATCTACGACTTGAAGGTGGAAAGACGAACAGAGCAATTTATTAAAATATTCTAAAATATTCCTAACACTAGAAATTACGAGTATGCTTTTCATGTGTGTGAAGAGCACTATCGAAAAGTTCCTGAGTTCCTGATGCTGAAGTGTCTGAGAAGTGCTATGGGAAACAGAAGGGACAAGGTCCCATGTTCTCAGGAATGTGCCTCAGGAACAATATTGGAAACTCCATTAGTGCTTCTGTTGTGAGCCTTTGGGTCTTGGGTATAGATCATATCATGGAATAGGTAGAAGTAGGAACTAGGGGAAAGAGAGGTTGTGTCTTCTCTTTGCTACCCCACCTCAGGGACTGCCTGCCTACAAGTCAGGAACACAGAAACATGGGAAGTGGAACCCAGGGAATTAAGAGAAACAAAGCCAATCATTAATCAAGCCGTGGTGTTTCAACTCAGACAAAGCCACGTCAACTGGTAATGATGATCAAATCACAGAATTCGAGCTGGAAGGCAGCCTCCTAACAAGAAACTGGTTTCATCATGTGACAGTACAGCAATCAATTTTTTTCCATCAGGAAAAAAAAAAAAAAGTCTCTGGAATCCTAGTCCAGGGCTCTTTCTGCTATGTCCGTAAGGTTTAGTTGCCCCACTCTGGCATGCACATCAGAAACCTTCCAAGTTTTAGCCCTGGAACCATAGGCTTGCTGTCATGGTTAATTCATCGTTTTGAATTAACATAGCTTCTGGAAGTCCCTCATCCAGATTGTCCACGAGTGCCATAATTCCTTCTACTCTTCCACACCACCTTTCAGAGGTGCATGCTTCTAAATAGGATGTTCCATTTCCCCCTTGAAAGACTCAGACAACTCTTCCTGTGCAGACCACTTTGCACCTTCAGAAGGCTTTAGGACTTCTTTTTCTGGAGTGTTTTTCTAAATAATCAAAGTCCGGGGCATCTGCGTCAGCTGAAGCCTAAACTACACTGTGTATCTTATCCCTGAATCATCCTCAGCATCGTACAGGGCTTTCTAGTTTACAAAGTATTTTCATACGCCTCATCTGTTCATCTGAAGCCACTCATAACTGATGGCAACCACTGCAGAAGTAACTAATCAATCTAGAAATGACAGAACAATCTATGGGCAGTGATGTAAACCAAGGAAGAAAAGCATTTAGCTTTAAGCCATACTCTGGAGACCCAAAGAGCAAGAAAGAACACTGTAGTTCCACAGGAGGGACCTGAAATAATGACATCAGCAGATAGAAATTCAACCACGCCAACAAAGAGATCATGTTTAAGTGGGTTAGGGCTGACAATAGATGGTGTGTGTTTAGAAATGGGAGGAGGCCGGAGACCCAAGATGCTTGAAAAGAGCCACAGCTAAATTCTGTCCTTGGCAAGAAACCAAAGAACGGGTGTTTCTTTGGTCAAAAAGAAGATACCGTCATTGTCGACTCTGAGTTTGGGTATCTGTTAAGGGGATAAAATGAGTGCTGAAGACAAGGGCAGGCACAGGGCTATCACAAAGGAAAGGAGAAGGTAGAAAGTATGGAAATAATTCCCTTACCTGGTCCTGGGAAGGAGCTAAACCAACAAGTGGGGGCCAAAATTAGTCATAAGGTAGAACAAAGAACTGGATAGGACTCCCGCCCTAGCAATATGGCAGATTAGATAGCCAGGAAACCCTCCTGTTATACAACATTGAGATTGCATAGAAAAAATTTTGCTGAGATTACAGGAAATTCCTAATGGCTAGAAGAATAAAGAAGAAAACTGAGCAGAAAAGGAAAGTAGAGGAGCATGCACATGGGAAAGATAGGCATGTCTAAAGACAGTCACCAATTTAATTGCCAATATTGGTGCTGGGATAGAAGGAAAGAAGTCTTGGGTCAACAGAGAAAGACTGAAGCATTGAACCTCAGACTCCCAGATTAAACAAGAGAAATTGGAAGAAGGCTCTAGTGCTTCAGGTGATAGTCATCTCCCTGGCTTCCAGCAAAGCAAAATCCTCTCTGGACAGGTCCTTAATGTAGGACCACAGACTTGATCTAAGTCTGAGCTCACAATGAAAGATCATCAAATACATAAGGAAACAATCCAGCATCAGTAGCAGAAGTGGCAAGATCAGATTTAGACCTCAAGGGATTCAAACAATGGAATTATCAGGTACAGAATATAAAATAAATATATATGAAATGTGTAAAGAAATAAAAGATGGTATCACAAAAATTCCTTACTCAAAGCAATAAGAGATGATCAAAACCTGCCACATAGATTAGAAAAAGGATAAAATACAATGTTAAAAATTTTAAATATAATTGTGGAACAAAGGGGACAAATGATGGCTAAATCAGCAGATTAGATATAGCTAAGGAGGTCATAATAAACTGGAAAGTAAATTACCAAGAATGTAGCACAGAGAGAAAAGGAGATAAATATATATATATATATATATATATATATATATATATATATATAAAGAAATATTAAGAGATAGGGAGCAGAGTTTCCATTTTTTTTCATTGTAAAGAGCCAGATAATAAATGTTTTAGGCATTGTGGCCTTGAGGTCTCTGTCAAAACTATTCAGCTTGCCTGTGCAGAATGAAAGCATCCATAAATAGCATGTAAATAAGTGAGCATGGCTATATTCCAATAAAACTTGATGATGGGTCCTAAAACTTGATATTCATGTGATTTTTACTAGTCGTGAAATAATATTCTCTTTTGATTCTTTTCTACCATTTGCAAATGCAAAAATTGTTTTCAGCTCACAGTTGTACAAAAGAAGGTGGTGGGTGGTTTCTGGTCCAACATGTGAAGAGTGTAGAAGTTGCCTCACAGCAAGAATAAAGCTGAACAATGGAAAATCAACAATTCTCCTTAGATTCATCAGAGAATTGAGATCCAGAACAAACCCCTACCCTGAAAACTGGACAGAGAGGGAAATACAGAGAATCAGAGCATACCCAGAACAGAAATGACCACTGGAACTAGCAGAGAGTATTAAAACCTAAAAGTCAATTGACTAATTGCTGGGGTCTGAGCATCGAGATAAAAATCCCCTGAGGACCCAGTCTTAGGAGGACCCCTCCCACTTACACCAGTTTTTCCTTCAAGAGCCCCACTAGGTTCTCAGGATGAAGATCTGAGAATATTTCCTTCATGCTTCTAGCAGGGGAAGGGGAAAATTAGCTATTTTGAAATATGCCCAGAGCACGATGGTCTCCTTAACAAAGGCCTGATCTTGAGGAAAACAGTTTTGCCAGATGTTAACCAACATGGATTTGGTCAGAGCCTAACTAATGTGGGGAAAAGGACATACCCAATTCCAGTCACTTCTAGTCTTCCTGTCCCACCTAAGGGGCAGAAAGAAACTAATGAACAAACAAACACACACACACAACAACAACAACAAAAATACCCGAAATTCTTGTGGAGGTCTCAGTCCAGAGGCACTAAAAGAATGAGATCCAATTATAGGATTATAGGATGCTTTCCATCTCCCACACCTTACTACCACATCATCAGGACTGTGTATAATAATAGGGAACTACAATGGAAAGACCTGTAAGCCTCAGATTCTATTTAAAAGGGAGGAAGTCTCTAGGAAAACCCAAAGACAATAGGAAAGACAAAAACAAGGACACAAGAGGAAATTTTAGCCACTGACACCAGACAGGTACAGCAAATAGCACACACAGCCTAACTCCTAAGCAGATAAACATAAAACCTCACGCTAAAGGCCCATCTACCTCAGTTCCTTTTACCCTATACATAATGTCCGACTTCTGGCAAAAAAAATCACGAGGCATGTTAAAAGACAAAAAACAAAGTTTGAAGAGACATAACAAGCATCAGAACAAGACTCAGGTATGATAGAGGTTTGAGAATTATAAGACTGAGATTTAAAAATAACTGTGATTAAGATGCTAAGGGCTTTAATGGAAAAAAGTGGGCTTTACACAAAAGTAGATGGGCAATGTAAGCAGAGAGATGGAAACTCTAAGAAAGAATCAAAAGGAAATACCAGAGGGGCACCTGGATGGCTCAGTTGGTTAAGTGTCTGTCCTTGGCTCAGGGCATGATCCCAGGACCCTGGGAGGGAGCCCTGTGTGGGGCTCCCTGCTCAGCAGAGAGCCTGGTTCTCCCTCTTCCTCTGCCCACCCCCCCACACACTCATGCTCTCTCTCAAATAAATAAATAAAATATTTTTTTAAAGGAAATACTAGAAATTGAAAACATTGAAACAAAAATGAAGTACATCTTTGATGGACTCATTAGTAGATTGGACATGGTTGAGGAAAGAATCACTGAGCTTGAAGATATGTCACTAGAGACTTTTTAAGCTGAAAAACAAAAAGAGAATAAGAAACAGACTATCCTAGAACAGTGGGAGAATGTAGAAAGTTTTATCATGTACTCAGTAAGAATACCAGAAGGAGAAGAGAGAATGGAGAAGAAAAATTCTAAGTAATAATGGCTGAAACTAATATAACACTGTACCTTAATTATATGGGAATTCTTTTAATTTAAAAAAAAAAATGGCTGAGAACTTTCCAAAAGTAATGACAAACACCAAACCACAATCCAGGAAGCTTACAGGACACCAAGGAGGAAAAGAGATTAATATCTTGGTATATTATATCCAAACTGCAGAAAATCAAAGACAAAGAGGAAATCTTGAAAGAAGCTGGAGGCAGGGGACTTTATTTGTAGAAGAGGAAGGCTAAGTATTACATTGGACTTTTCAGAAACCACGCGAGCAAGATGAGAGTAACTTGAAATATTTAAAGTGTTGATAAAATATTGAAAGAAAAAAAACTAGCAACCTAGAATTCTATATCCAGAGAAATTATCCTTCAAAAGTGAAAAAAAAAAAAAAAACTTTCTCAGACAAATAAACATTGAAAGAATTTGTTGCAAACAAATCCCAGTGAGTAATTTTGTGGATATCAGCAAAAGTGGATATCTAAAGTTCATATGGAAAGGAGAAATTCCCAGCATAACCAACACACTACTGAAGAACAAAGTGGGATAATTGAGGCTATCCAGCTTGAAGACTTAACAGTCATGCTATAGTCATCAAGTCAGTACGGCACTGGTGAAAGAATAGACAAAGAGATCTGGGGAACAGAATAGAGGGTCCAGAAATAGATCCATGAAAACATAGTCAAGTGGATCTTTGACAAAGGACCAAAAGCAACTCAATGAAGAAAGGACAGTTTTTGCAGTCGATGGTGCGAGAATAACCAGACACCAACATGTAAAAAAAAAGAATCTAGACACAACCTTCACATCTTTTACAAAAATTAACTCAAAATGAATCATAGGCCTAAATATATAAAACACAAATCCATAAAATGTGAAGATGACATAGAAGAAAATCTAGGTCACCTGGGGTTTGGTGATGACTCCTGACATGCAACACCAAAAGCATGATCCAGGAAGACAATATGGATCAATTGAACATAGTTTGATGCAATAGTGCTGGTTCTTCATGCTTACTTTAGGTGGTGAATTCACAGATCTTGTTTTATTAACTATCAAAATTTTCATGCTACTATGTATCTTTTTAAATGTAAAATTATTATATCATCTAAAATGTTTTTAAGGTTGGGCCCCAAAATGCCCAAGAAGAAATCAGGTAAGGGATTGACAGGTTCTTTAACAACAAATACCAAATAGAATACCAAATGGGATATTTCATGGCCCATCATATTACTAATTAATTAGAGAGGATCACACACTGCAGATTGAAGTCATCTTTTTTATTCTTTAGCTTGCTGTGCGCTGCAATAAAAAGGCTTCTAATAGATACACATTGAGAATTCAGTAGAATTGAGAGAAAGGCAAAGCTTTACAATTCGTTATTTTTTTATTTTTATTTTATTTTATTTTAAAGATTTTATTTATTTATTTGACAGAGAGAGAGAGAGCACAAGTAGGCAGAGAGGCAGGCAGAGGGAGAGGGAGAAGCAGGCTCTCCGCTGAGCAGGGAGCCCGATGCAGGGCTCGATCCCAGGGCCCTGGGATCATGACCTGAGCTGAAGGCAGACGCTTAACCGACTGAGCCACCCAGGTGTCCCTCATTATTTTTTTAAAGCCAAGAAATAAATCAGAAACATAAAAAAAAAAAAAAAAAAACCCACAGGAGAGAAGCAAGGAGACAGAAAAATTTAGTTTTACTGCACCAGACCTATAGAGTGCTATGTTTAGCCCTTCTTTCAAGTGCTGATTATGTGCAGATAGAGTGCCAGGACCTGCCCTTGATGAAAACTGCTTTTCCTCCAGGCCCCCTGTCCAGCTGTGTTCAGTTACCTTCTCAAAGGCCACAGGCACCACCTGCTCATGGCTAGGTGAGAGGGGAGAGGCTGATAAGAGCAGGAAGAGTTGAGGAGCAGGGATCTGTGCTGTATGCCTTGTGCGTTCATAGTAATTTCTTTTTTTTTTCCTAAAGATTTATTTACTTATTTGAGAGAGAGAGAGAGAGAGACAGAGCACGCACGCACACATGAGGAGGGAGGGGGCAAAGGGAGAGGGTGAAGCAGACTCCCTGCTGAGCATGGAGCCTGACGATGTGGGGTTCAGGGACCCTGAGATCATAACCTAAGCCGAAATCACGAGGCAGATCATGATTTGAGCTGAAATCAAGAGCGGGCTGCTCAACTGACTAAGCCACCCAGGTGCCCCACTTTCATAGTAATTTTGTTACGGAACCTGGACTGGATCGCCCGATGGAAGAACCAAGAGACACCCGGAGATCTTGGAGGACAGGAGGTTTATTTAACGCCTGTGAGCTCAGAGGAGAGTGATCTCCAAAGGTCTGAGCCCCGAGCACAAACAAAAGGGGCAATTTATACACTTCTAGTTCCACATACTTGGCACTTTTGGCGCGTGCACGAAGCGGGGCAGGGAGAGGAACCCCCATTGGTGCTCGCGGGAAGGAGAGCAGGGAGAAGAACCCGGAAGAGCCCTGGGGCAAGGACTGGGACTCTCTCATTGGCACCATTGGCCATCTTGGGACACAGATTTTCCTTATCAATTTCATGAAAATACCAGGAAGAGGGGAAGCTGGAGTAAGAAAGAACTTTCTGAGCCATTCTTGCTGCTTTATTCCTTCTTGCCTCGGTCTCACCTCCAAATTCCACAGCTCACTTTGTAACATCTTTGCTTTCTCTTACTCCTTCCCTCTCGGAGGCTCCCTGTTTCTCAACCTGTTTGACCTCGTCTTGGATGCACCTGCCCCACAATGACCCACAATGACCATTCCCCAAACCCAAATCCCCTCCGAGCACCCAGTGTTGGGAGTTGGCATCTTGGTCCTTGCTATTCCCAATCTGGCTATCACAGCACACACTTCATGGAAGAACCGAGAAAACAGAGAAATAATCTATTAAATATTTGTGGAACTACCCACCCAACTTAGTTTAAAACCTTCCTGAGGACTCTGCTGTTTTTTACCCTATTTATTGCACTTTGGGGGAAAATACATATAGCCCATATATAATTTTTTTACCCCATTTATTGTACTTTGGGAGAAAATACATATAGCCCATACATACTTTTCATCTTTTAATTATTTAGCTTCTTAAATTAAAATTACAAAGATACTCTCTTCATGGTAAAATTACCAATATTTTTCTCTCCTATTTCTTTTGGCAATTATTTGGCATAACTGAAATAGATAGTAGTAGCCTTATAATGGAATTCTACATTATTTATGAAAGCTTCTCTTGTTTTAGGATGACTATTTTCCTTACCAGGGCAAGGAGGTGACATAAAAGAAAAGGAAATGGAGACCATCCTCTGACCTCTTCCTACCACTTGAAGCTGCCATATCCAGGATTGCTTGCAGGATGCTACACGAACATAAAACGTGGAAAGCCTCAACTCTCAGAGTTAAGTATAAAAATGAAGTTTCTATTGCTTCAATTATCAAAAATAGAGTGGTTTCAATGCAACCTCCCACGCTGAATTCTATAGCGGCCTAATTAAGGAGACTTTCCAGACTGTTCAGGAAAATTCTAACGCCAGCCATGTTTATTGCACAGATTCAGATATTACTGCAAAGACCCTTCTCCTGGCACTGGTTTGGCTCTCAGCAACTCTTTCTTACTTTGCCTCACTTGTCAGCTCTGCTACTGCTCACAAACAGCCTCTTCCAGGAGTTAACATTTTTGAAGACCTGAGGAAAACAGCCTAAGTTGTTTTTCTTTAAAGATTTTTATTTATTTATTTAAGAGAGAGAGAGAGAGAGAGCCTGCACACGTGAGCAGGGGTAGAGGGAGAGGGAGAAGCAGACTCCCCACCATGCAGGGAGCCCAATGCGGGGCTTGATCCCAGGACCCTGGGGATTATGATCCGAGGCAAAGGCAGACGCTTAACCACCTGAGCCACCCAGGTGCCCCAAGAGCATAAATTTTAAGATGGTAGAAGAAGAGCGTTTTAAGCTGGTTAAAAAAAAAAAAATGCCTAGAGGTATTTTAACAACATATTGGAGCATTGAACACGACTCACATTATGCTTTGAAAGGTAAGAGATTGGTATGTGCTGAGTTTCCTCTAAAACCATAAACACAAATGATGGAATGGAAGTGACGTGGGGATCAGATCATATGATGATTCCTAAAAACATATAAACCGCTCATTTCAGAATCACCCAAAATGAAGGAAGTTGGTCTTTGCTCTATGAGAAGTAGATCAAGAATATTGCAAGTGTTTGCTTCCTTTCTTTACTAATTCAAATTCTTTCCACACAGTGCTGTTAAATAAAATAAGCTGAAAACAAATCAGTGAGGGGAACCCTTTTGCACTGCTGGTGGGAATGTAAATTAGTGCCGCCGTTATAGAAAACAGTATGGAGGTTCCTCAAACAATTAAAAATAGAGCTACCCTATGATCCAGCAATTCCGCTTCTAGGTATTTATCTGAAGGAAATGAAATCACTATCTTAAATATACATATGCATCCCCATGCTCACTGTAGCATTATTCACAATAGCTAAAACATGGAAATACCTGAGTCAACCCATCGATGGATGAAGAAATTATGATACATATTTAGCCATAAAAGTTATTCAGCCTTAACAAAGAAGGAAATTCTGCCATTTGCAACAACATGGTTGGAATTTGAGGGCATTTTGCTATGTGAAATGAGTTAGACAGAGAAAGACAAATACAGTATGATCTCACTTGTATGTGGAATCTGAAAAAAACCAAACTCATAGACCCAGAGACAGACTGGTGGTTGCCAGAGGCAGGAGGTGGGGAGGTGGGTGACGTGGGTGAATGTGGTTAAAAGGTACAGACTGCCAGTTATAAAGTAAGTAAGTTCTGCAGATATAATGTACAGCATGTTGACTATAGTCAAGTTAAAAAAAACTAACAAAAAAAACAAATCAGAGAGGTAATTAAGAAATGAAAAAAGAGATACCTGGCTGGCTCAGTCAGTACAATATGCAGCTCTTGATCTCAAGGTCATTAGCTCGAGCCCCTCATTGGGCATAGAGATTATTTAAAAAGAAAGAAAGAGGGGCACCTGGGTGGCTTAGTCATTAAGCATCTGCCTTCGGCTCAGGTCATGATCCCAGGGTCCTGGGATTGAGCCCCGCATCAGGCTCCCTGCTCGGCGGGAAGCCTGCTTCTCCCTCTCCCACACCCCCTGCTTGTGTTCCCTCTCTCGCTGTGTCTCTCTGTCAAGTAAATAAATAAAACATTTTTTTTAAAATAGAAAGAAAGAAAGAAAGAGGGGCGCGTGGGTGGCTCAGTTGGTTAAGTGTCTGCCTTCGGCTCAGGTCTTGATCCCAGTGTCCTGGGATCGAGCCCCACATCGGGCTCCGTGCTCAGCAGGGAGCCTGCTTCTCCCTCTCCCTCTGCCTGCCTCTCTGCCTACTTGTGATCTCTCTCTGTCAAATAAATAAATAAAATCTTTAAAAAAAATAAAGAAAAAAAAAGAGTTGTCTTCAAGATGATACGTAGATAGTGATGAGATTAACATGTATGACGCATATTTGCTAGAAAAGAAACACTAATTCAGCTCCAACATCTTTAGAACCAACACGAAGAGAGAAATCAGTTACATGGTTCAGGGTTTTTAGGATAAAACAAACCAGGGCTCAGGAGAAGTCCTAGCTATTCCTTGGTTCTAAGATCCTGAAATCACAATTTCTCTGAGAATCTTCACAGAAATAATACTGTTTAAATGTCATAAACAACAAAAATTATTCAATTCAGCAAATGTTTATTGAGCTTTGATAATGTGTCATTAATTTTATGTGTCAGCTTGGCTGGGCCATGGTGCCCAGATAGGTGGGCAAATATAATATTCTGGATGTTTCTCTGAAGATGTTTTTGGATGTGATTGACATCTAAACCTGTGAACTTTGAGTAAAGCAGATTGCCCTCTGCGATGTGGGTGAGCTTCTTCCTATCAGTTCAAGTTTCAAATAGAGCAAAAGACTGATCTGTGTAGACATATATACACAGACAGAGTCTATTGGTTCTGTTTTCTGGAGAACTCTGATTAATGTAGTAGAAACCTTTTCAGGGTCTGCCCGTCCTCCAACTATCAAAACTCCCTATCAAACCATAGGGGCCCAGGTAGCCCCTCTTCTATTACATGATCGGCATTTCTAAGACTCAGCTGATTGAAACAGTCTCTTGCCCCGGAATTGGAATTGGAGGTAAGAGAAATTAGTGTCTGTTTCTTGAATGGAGGAGATGTAACCATTCTGGAGCATTGTGCAGCCATCCTCCCGTGCACCGAGTAGCCGAGAAAGCCACCACAATTAGAGAAGGGAGAGTTCCAGGAGTTCAGAGAAGCAGGGATAAGAGACAAAGAGAGCAATGAGTTCCACGTGCTTCCTGAAGCTAGCTGCCCAGGAATTCTCCTTAAAATAAATTCTTCATTGTTTAATTGGGCTTGAGTTTGTTGTTTCCATTACTTGCCACCCAAAGAGCTTAATGAATATAACCTAGTGTGTCACACAATGCGTCAACCACTAGGGATACAGAGATAAAAAAAAAAGATATGGTTTCCATGCCACAGCCCCACCCCACTAACTCCCCACCAAAAAAAAAGACATGGTCCCTTCCTGTAAGAAACCTCCAGTACCCAAGGGAGAGGTACACATGTAAGCAGATAAACTCCATACAGTATAATAAGTGAGGAAATGTTTAGTGTTGCCAGGTTCGGAAAAGAAAAACAAAAACAGGATGCCTGGTTAAATTCGAATTTCAGATCAACAATAGACAATTTTTTAGTACAAGTGTTCCCGAAATATTTTATCTGGCAACCTCAGAGATATACTGTATAGAGATGTCAGAGAAAGGGGGGGCTTAACCCAAAGTGAGGTGTCTCAGAAATCTTTATTTATTTAGTTAGTTAGTTGTTTCTTTCCTGGAGAAAAGAGTGCTTTGGGTTGAGTTTTTCTTTTTTTCTTAAGGTTTTATTTATTTATTTGACAGAGAGAGAGACAGCAAGAGCGGGAACACAAGCAGGAGGAGTGGGAAAGGGTTCAGCAGGCTTCCCGCTGAGCAGGGAGCCTGATGCGGGGCTCGATCCCAGGACTCTGGGATCATGACCTGAGCCAAAGGCAGATGCTTAACCAATGAGCCACCCAGGCGCCCCTGAATTTTGAAGAGTAAGTAAGAGTTCACCAGATCAAGAAATGTGGTAAGAGGTTTTGAGTGAAAAAGAGAAAACCACTCCACCAAAGGCACCGAAGCATGGCACATCTGTGTGTGTGTGTAGGAAACTCCAGCATCTTGGTATTGCTAAAGCTCACGAGCTCCAGGCAATGAGACGAAAAATGTCAGTAAACGTATTGGAATTAAGATGACATGCTAAACACAAACAGTGATTTCCCTTCCTGTGCAGATGCCTATTGGAATGTCAGCAAAGATATTTTAAAAGCAGTAATTCATGACACTAGAAATCTAGAAGGGCTGTAGGCAGCAGATAAAAGAGTTAAAGAATTCCTGGAAAATAGAACATTGAAAGCATCAGATTAACAAAGAAATAAGACAGAGAAACTGTAGCCAAAACACACCCAGGAGAGAGTCACTTCAGTGGGGGTAGGTAGAAGGGTAAGAACAGATTTTCCTAAGGAAACCTCAAGTTCATTGTCAATAAGTAGGAGAAAAGAGAAGAGCCTGGACATGTCATTATGATAATTATTGAAAGATCTGACCTGGAACAGCAGGATCTATTGGATTTCCCTCCCCTCCCCATGTTGCTAGCCAACAGTTTGCTTCCAGAATAAAGGCCTGAGGATGTTTTTTCCTAAGCACGGCAGGGAAGGGTCCAAGTTAGAAAACAGAGGAGCCATTGGTGACTCTAGACTTTGGCCAAGACTATGGAGGGAGAAAATTCCAAACTAAAGTCATGAGCACTACTCTCTAAAGAGAGGGGACGCCTGGGTGGCTCAGTCAGTTAACCGTCTGCCTTGGGCTCAGGTCATGATCTTGGGGTCCGGGGATCAAGCCCCGAGTTGGGTTCCCTGCTCAGCGGGGAGTCTGCTTCTCCCTCTTCCTCTGCCTTTCCCCACGCTGGTGAGTGCTCTCTCTCTCAAATAAATAAATAAAATCTTAAAAACAACAACAACAACAAACAACTACTCTTTAAAGAGAGAATTATGTTTCAGGAGATAGGTAGAGGGCCCCAGATAAGAGTAAGCTGCCTCCATAACCACTTGCTCTCTCTCTCTACATATATACGTACATATACATGTATATATATTATCTTTCCACCTCGACAAATACTCCTGAATAACAAAATATTTTTTAAAAATTTTTTTAAAGATTTATTTATTTGAGAGAGAAAGAGGTGCAGAGGGGCAGAGGGAGAGGGAGAGAGAAACTAAAGCAGACTCCATGCTGAGTGCAGAGCCCAACACGGGGCTGGATTCCACAACCCAGAGATCATGAACTGAGCAGAAACCAGGAGTCGGATGCTCAACCAACTGCGCCATCTAGGTGCCCCGAAAACCAAAGTATTTTAAAGTATGCAAAGCCATGGTTTTGCAAAATATCAACAATGTCTGACTTTAATTAGTATTGCACCTGTCTGGATACTCTGTTGATGGACTGATTATGTTTAGATGTATGAGAGGGAAAAAAATCTAGAATTCATAAATTATATTTATTCCCTAACATTTCTTTTTCTTGACCATTTTGGTGAAATCACTAACTATATTGTTACAATCAAGATTCTTACATAATTTGTCTTCTATTGAAAGTAACTATCTGAAGGATTAAAAATAAAATGTAATCTTTAAGATGTACAAAATTTATATTGCTTTTATCAAAATGTGTAAATTTAAGTAAATGTGATAATTATTTTTCATAAGTTTTCAAAAATGCTATTTTCTTCTAAAATATTTAAAATTTTCAGAATTAAATGACAAACTGCAAATCAAAGTTCATGAGTATTGAATTTTTTAATCAAATTATTTTAGAAATGATTAAATCTCTAAATTTAAATTTAATTTTTATAAATTTTATTTAACCAATATTAATTTTTAAATAAAAGGCACTACAAGCTAGTTAAAAATTTAATTTTCACTGTCCATCTAGTTGCCAATAGAAAGGATCAGCATCATGTTACATGCTTATTATATTCTAAACATATATATACAAATTTAAAAGCAATATGAATTATTCAACATTGCAAAATTTTATTCAGCTGTCATGTACAATTGTTTCAAATATTGAGCTAATTCAAGAGAACATCCAGATCCACAAAGGCAAGCCAGAAAATGGATGCTCAGGCTTCTTAGAAAATAATTCTTCATTATGTAAGAAACTATTGCATTCATCTTGAGAGGAAGGATTTGTCACGGTAATTAATTTGTATTTTCTCTTCCTTCAATGATTCTGCCTCTCGAATCTTCCATGCTGAAACAATACCTATTTCTGAACTCGATAGGGCACAACTCACAAACCTTTATGCAATTTGGACAGGATTGTCTCTTTTTGTTTCAAGGTCACAGACACAAGGCAAGGAAAAGTGTTTCTCTGAGGTTTGAATAGAGTTAGTACGAGAGCATATGTTGAGGGATGCAGATCTTTCTGTGCCAGGACCGAGGGCCTAGCCTGAGTGGAAAAGGCACCTATGTGTTCTTTAACCATTTATTTTTGTGCAGAGCCTTTTATGTCCAGCTCTCAGAGTGTCGATGCCCCCAACACTTCACCTTTGTCACATGATTCACCTCTCACCTACAATCATCAGAATCAGTGTTCTGTGATCAAAACTTGAACCCACTGGGGTGCCCGGTAGCTCAGTTGGTTAAGGGTCCAATTCTTGGTTTCGGCTCAGCTCATGGACTCTGGGTCGTGAGACTGAGCCCCACGTCAGGCTTCTGGGCATGGAGCCTGCTTAAGATTCTCTCTCTCCCTCTGCTCTTCCCCATCTCTCTCTGTGTCCCTCTATAAATAAACAAAACAAAACAAAAACAAAAACAAAACTTGAACCCACTGGGATAGGTGACCAGAAAGCCTCATTTGGGCACGGAAATAAGCTGTGGAATCTAGACCCACAAGCAAATATTAACAAGAAAGAAAAAACAAAAGCAAGAACCACCAAACACTTAAGAAAAATCAACGCTGTGGAAGAGAGACACCAAAGGCAACAAATAAGAGAATTGACACTTGGAAACACAATGTTAATAAGAGGAGAAGCAGGCAATGGCCAGATCCTGACAGGCTTTATTGGTCATGCTGAGGAGATTGGACTTTATGGAGTTGTCGGAGGGCCTGTGGAAGGTTTCCACCAGGGAATGGCTTTATCGTATTTAGGTTATAGATAGGCCACTGGTTGCAGTGTGAGAAACAGTTTTGAGAGGAATAAGATTAGATGCAGGAAACAATTTAGGAATCTATTTAATAGTCCAGATGGGAGTTGATGGAGGCCTGAACTAAGGCATGGGATAAAGAAAATAGTCTGAAAGGACTCAGTAGATATAATCATTAGAACATAATGACTGATTGGAGGTAAGGAATGAGGATAAAAATCAGTCAAGGATAATATCCAGGTTTCTGGTGTTTAGACTGATGGGATCATTGTGTTGCTAATTGATTTTGAAAAATGGGAGCAGAAGCAGATTTGGTTAAAATTAAAATTTAAAAAATAATAGTCATAACAAAGAACAGCAAATAGTGATGATGGATGACACTTACTGAGCTTCTACTATATGCTATTTATGGTTCCATTTCATTCTTTAAACTAACTACACCTATTATTCCAGTTAATGCTATAAACATTTTGAAAAATGGATACTATTAATTAGTCTCTTTTGACAGGAAAAAAACTGAGGTGTATCAAGGTCACCTAACTTGCCAAAACTCATAGAAAATACCCTTGATAAATAGTGTTACTGTCATTGTAGCAAATAGTGTTAGGATTGTTTCTTAAAATGTCTGCTTTAATTTACTGCTGCATAACAAAATACCAAAAGGTATTGGTTTAAACCAAAAATAAACATTCATCATATCACACCTTTTCTGTGGATCAGGAATTCAGGAGCAGCTTAGTTAGGTAGTCCTCGTTTTGGATGTCTCATGGGGTTGTAATCAAGATGTCAGCCAGGGCAATAGTCATCTGAAGGCTTGACTGGGATTGGAGGGTTCACTTCAAGATGGTGCACTCTCATGGTTGGCCCACTGGCGCCATGATTGGCAGGAGGCTTCAGTTCCTTCCCATGTGGACCTCTCCACAGGGCCGCTTGAGTGTCCTCATGACATGGCAGCTAACTTCCGCAGAGCGAATGATCCAAGAAAGAAAGAGATGGGAGCTACAATATCTTTTATGTCTTAGCCTCAGAAATCACACAGTGTCATTTCCTCACTGTCCAGATTCAGTGTAGGAGGAGAATAGAGAGAGATGAGCATCACTGGGGTCATCTTGGATACTGGTTGCCACGTGTCCCTTAATTTGGCCATGTGGCATTAAGTCACAGTACCTTTGACAGTGCAGTCTGGCTCTCAGCTCATCTGACTTCACCGATGGATAGATTTTTAGAGACAAGCGTGTGCTCCATACCCTGAAGGCAATCCTTTATTAATATTGTATCTGTCAATGAAGCTTTAGTCAATGTTGAGCATCAGGAAATTTGACATTGTAATCCCTGACGAGTTCCTTGAGGGCAATAAGCCTCCCCTGGTGGTTAGCAGTATAGAAGGCCTAGCATAGCAGATCTCTGTCTACATGGAACCCTCATCCCCGGCCACTCTCTGCCCGTTCATACATTCCACTCTCACCCTCATTTTCCCCCACCTTGGAGCCTTTGAAGCTGCAGTGGCCTCTGCCTGGAATGCTTTCCCTTGCTTCCTCCCACTCCTTCTCTCCCTTGGCTTCTTATTCTAGACTTCAGCTTACTTGTCATTACCTCAGAGAGAGCATCCCTGCTCACATGGGACCCACACGGAGCCATGGCCTCTCATAATTGGGGGTCCTGAGCTATGTTCTGCCAGGAAGCAGGTGAAAAGAAATCTGTTTTACCTGAGGAAGGCAGCTACATTAGCACTCTCATGGGAGAAGAAAAGGCGCCATTTGTTATGGTTGTCATGAATAATAAAGACAATTATTGCTACCATTTGTCAGTACTTAGAGAGCAGTTGTGCCCTTGTCCTCATCTCCTTCAGGAATTTACTTGCATAAACTGATAGTGAATAAAAGGGACTTTACTAAAGATATCGAGGGAAGAATGAGAAGTAAACAATCTGAAAAAACAAATCTCCCTTAGGTACCCCTGTTGCTCTGATATAGGGATATTTCTGGGTTTTTTTTGGGGGGGGAGTCCACTTTTTCTTTTAAATAGGCTCCATGCCCACTGTGGAGCCCAATGTGGGGCTTGAACTCACCACCCTGAGATCAAGACCTGAGATCAAGAGTTGCGCGCTTAACCAACTGAGCCACCCAGGCGCCCTGACATAGGGATATTTCATCCAGTGTTGTGCTGTAAATACTTACTAAGCAGGTCTTTGGAAGGTGGGAAGGGCTGATTTGTACACTTGCCAGGTGCCATGGTGTAAATATTCTCACCATGGTTAATTGCACACTACCAACACAGTATCACCGAACACGGAGCTGGAAGGAGATGCCAACAATCAGCCCTAGGAAGCCAATAGGAGCCAGCTCCAGCACATCCTAACACCCATTCAACACCAACATCTTTAATTCTTTTATTTTCTTCCTCAGATTTACTCCATCTCTCAGCTCCTAAACATCAAACTTTGTCTATCTATTCAGCATTCAGAAAAGCAAAAGGTCTTCAGTTAATGGATTCACCCTTCCTAGAAGGCGGTCAATTTTGATAGCAGAGCTTGACTTTTGGGGTCTTGGGTCAAAGAAGCCCATCAAAGTATTTCTCTTAAACTCATGTGCTAGAGCCAAGAGTAATTCAAGAGAATGTTATTTCCTGTTTCTCCTTATACATGCATCATTTCATTGATAATCTTTGTAACTGTCATTTGGGATATCATTACCCAATTTTCCAGTTAGGAAATTGATGTTGAGGGATTTTTTTCAGTTTTATAACTTTATTTGACAATCAGTGATTAGTTATCATCCACATTAACTGTCTGTAGATTTTTGAAAGTGACTACAGGTACATAGGTAACCAATGTATAGAGCTTGTTTGGTGAATCTTCATCCTCATTACATTTTCTGGACAACCACACATGGATGTGGTATAGAACATTCTTTATTCCTTTGGCCCAGATAGCTTTGTGAAGCCTGGTGTCAATGTGCACATCTGGAGTTCCCATCTCCTTCATGGCACATTTCCGGATCTCTTTGAGTGCCCGAGGGGCACGTTTCTGGAACCCACTCTGTGGATGTGCTTGTGAATATTGATGATGTATTCTCTGGTCACTACCTCGTTGATGGCAGAACAGCCCTTCTTATTCTTGCCACCCTTCTTCATATGAGCGATTCTGCTGGGCCCTGGTTGGAAAAGTTGACGTTGAGGGATTTCAAGTGACTTGTCCAAATTCATTGAATTAGGAAGCAGTATACTAGGATTTGCTGGGACTGTCTGATTCTGTGTCTGTGCTCTTCATCCTTACCTTACATTATGTGCACCTGTGCATCTGTGCTGTGTCATAGAGACCTGACTGGAAAACACTGATATAGTTATTTCTCCATCAACCACACGGCCTTCCCAGAATGTTGCTGGAGAATTACAGAATTAACACTATGACTTGAATAAACAAAGTGAGTTTTTTTTTAAGATTTTATTTTTAAGTAATCTCTACACCCAATACGGGGCTTGAACTCACAACCCCGAGATCAAGAGTTGTATGCTCTACCGACTGAGCCAGCCAGGTGTCCCCAAAGTGATTTGTGGTGTTTTTTTTTAAAAGACTTATTTATTTATTTATTTGTTTGTTTGAGAGAGAGAGAGTGTGTGTGTACACACACGTGGGCGCCGGTTGCATGAGTGGGGGGAGGAAGAGAAAGAGAGAGAATCTCTTAAGCACACTCCGCACTGACTGCAGAGCACAACTTAGGGCTCCGTCTCACAACACGGAGATCGTGACCTGAGCAGAAACCAAGAGTCGGGTGCTCAACCAACTGAGCTACCTAGGTGCCTCCAAAGTGAGTTTTAAATAAAGAAATTCATAAGACTTTTTTTTAGCATGTGTCAACAGTACAGGAAACATGGAGCCAGGTAGAGTTGTGGATATAAACGTGGGACCCAAGGCTTTTTGAACATTTGTAGAAAAGCAATGACTAAGTTGTTTAAGACCAAGTCTCATAGGGTGTTCCATGTGGGAAACAACCCAGGAGATAATTGTTAACTATACAAAGCTATAATATGTCCGGTGGGATCCTTAGAAAATAAATTCACATTACTTAAACTCAGTTTTTGGTGGCCAGACTCCATTCACCCTTCTTTTAGTAATAGTGCCCATTTTGTTCTGGAGTATCTTGCCTCCCAAATTTTCAGTCCAGGTGCTCTAGGTGGTATTCATTCTTTGTCCTTCTTCCAAAGAGTTCATGTGGGGTGAATTTTATGGTATGTGAATTATATTTCAATAAAGCTGTTATTAAAAAAAATAGAATTCATGAGACTCAGTCTGGCTAATTAGAATATTACATTCTCCTGGCCAGAGTGAATTTGTTCAGGGACAGTTATGTAACTCAATCACACTAATAAAAAGAAATGAGGCTTTTGCTGGGATTGTTGAAAGGCACACCTTAACACATTTTTTTTGTTATTGAATTGACCTGGGAAGATGATTCTAGAGATAGTTCTCTCATAGGGTCAGAGAACAAGCCCAACCTTCTCAAGACAAACATTTAGATGGTATTTCCTGACAACATTTTGTTTAACCTTCCTCCGAACCCAGCCTTGATTGAAGTGAGATCGTTCCTTTCTTTCTTTTTTTTTTTTAAGTTTATTTATTTAAGTAATCTCTATACCCAACGTGGGGCTCGAACTCATGACCCCGAGATCAAGAGTCGCATGCTCTACTGAGTGAGTCAGCCAGGTGCCCTGAAGATCTTAAGACTTTTCAGTACCATAAGCCAATAGCTTATCTTTCTTTCCTTAAGCCAATTTGGGTTGTGGTTTTTGTTATTGACAACTAGAAAGAAGTTCTAAATGATGACACAACTCATACCAAAACTGGAGTGTAAAGGACACTCAACTATAGAATTATCTAAGTTAAGGATAGTTTCCACAAGAGTGAACACCCTTCTTTCCTAGACTGGAAAGTTGGCCACTCTTATAGCCCTTAACTTGAAGTAGGAAAGAGGTGGTCAGATGACTATCATGTATTTTATCTTGGGACTAGGACTATTTATTGCCAAAGGATGGAATGTTAAAAGATACAGTACAACAATGGAAGAATTTTAGAGTGCATTGGCTGTTTCTTGTGGCTTATGTGATGGTGCTCCTTAAAGGAGGGCTTAGGGTGAAAGTGGCTCAATATGATATCTGAGAGCTAGAATCAATATTTTTAAAAACACTCCTGATCCCACAGGTCCCATCCAACTAGCTCTCCTAATGTACTTCTCTGCTTGACAAAATGGGCAATTACCAATTACAAAAATGTGGCGGGGACACAGGCCTGGAGCAGATTAGCTTCAGCTACGTATCCAAGAACATCATTTTGAATTTCGTGAGACAGATGTAGAGATGAAGCCATTAAGCTAAGGGTTCTAGAAGAACAACAGAGCACTGGAGTCTGCTGCTAAGAAACAGAAGCCCATAGGTCCAGTTCTAGACTCGACTAGTTGTCTGGCTTTGGTTATTAGCTCAGAGAATTGCATGGACGCAAGAGCTAACGAAACTCCAAGTCTGGCATAAGCACTAGTGATCCTTTTACCCCTAAGTCTCTTGTAATACTATTAGTAGCTGAAGAGGTGTAACCTCAGGAAGGGAAACCCTCCCCAGTGTCCATCTTAAATGTGGCCTTGGAGGAAAAGGGACTCTTTTAGCCAATTACTTCACTTCCAAGATTGGGAACCTTGCTATTCCTATCTAGCAGTATATGATGCATGCTATGGATTGGAGACAACTCTCTTATTTTTTTTCTACTCTTCTTTTTTCCAAAGAAGTATTGATGGGGGCTGGGTAATAAAAAAACAAGATGATGGACAGATCACTACTCCACCTTTTTTTTTTTTTTTAAGATTTTTTATTTTTAAGTAATCTCTATATCCAATGTGGGGCTGGAACTTACAATTCCAAGATCAAGAGTCACATGCTCGGGGCGCCTGGGTAGCTCAATCAGTTAAGCATCCGACTCTTGATTTCAACTCGGGTCATGATCTCAGGGTCGTGAGATTGAGCCCAGCGTTGGGCTCCAAGCTCAGCAGGGAATCTGCTTCTCTCCCTTTCTCTCCCTCTGCATCTGCCCACCCTCTGCCCCCTGCTCACATGCTCTCTCTCTCTCAAATAAATAATAAATCTTAAAAAAAAAAAAAGTCACGTGCTCCATTGACTGAGCCATTCAGGTGCCCCTCACTACTCCTTTGTTATTCCTGATTCTGTTCCCCAGGTACTTTGATATTGGGAATAGTGTTGTGTCAATTCCAGTCTATTGGAAAGCAGATCCTGATGAAGTTAGAAATGCAAAAAGTTTATTAGGGGGTGAGGGGAGGACCCACAGGAAAATTGATACTCTAAAAAAGATACTCTAAAAGAGAGATTTATCAGGAGTAATGTCTGTAAAGGATAAAGGGGGAGCAAGTTGGAGTGGGTGGGCAAAGCCTTCAGTTGGCAACGCAGATCATACAAAGCCTGAGTCAGTGCAACGGAGAGCTCTATGGCAAAATTGCAGTTACAGTAGTCTGCCTTGTATAGAAATGGCTAGATATGAATAAGCCTGTCATGCTTAATCATTGCCTGGGAGGGTTGCCCAGGAAGAGCATGGCCTCAGCTGAGAAGCTGGGTGGGTCCTGAAGGTGCTGCTGATGGAGGCTGTTAGCTAGCTGCCCTCTTCCCAACTGAGCAGCATGTTCTTTCTTGAGAGCAGACCTGGTGGTTGCACTTCCATGGCCAACACAGTTTTTGGTTCTTTTTATTACCATTATTACCATAACACATTGGGTATGTTGGTGTGTGCTGGTGTTACTTTTATCATTTATATGGATTATATGAAGTCACCCAGAGAACTTCGACAAATATTTCAATGGAGCCATGAGACAGAAATTTGAGTTGTCCTATTTTAAGGATGGAGTGGTTGTGTTTTGGTTGCATATGGTATTTCAGTATGGAAGTGTGGGCATGTTTTAAAGCATGTGTATGGGAAGAAGGGTATGTGGGAATGTCAAGAAACAAATTGAATAGTGAAAATCCATCTTGCTACCCAGCACACGTTTATCATTCTTCTAGCAAAAGTATCCCAATTTTCCTCTAGGGAGCCATTCTGTCCTACACAACCAATCCTGATGCTTTAGAGAGAAGCTTATTCCAACCCTGCCTCCAGGGGTAGGCGTGGCTAAGCCTTAGCCAATCAATGTATTGCATTCTCCATGCCACCCTGATAATACAAAGACAGGCACAAGATCCAGTCAGAGCCAATAATATGCAGTGAGATTTTTTTTTTTTTAGATTGTTGAGTGAAAAGCAAATTTTTTTGTTTTCTTCTGGATGTGAATCTGGAAATTGGCCTTGAAGCTAATGACAGCCATCTTGACACCTTGTAGAGAGTCTGAGAATGTAGATGAAGTCAAGATGAATGATAGAGCCAAGAGGCTGAGAGAGATGGGTGCTGGCTGAAACTCTATGACATGTATGTATATGTACCAAATTTTCTTAGGTAAAACATGTTCAAATCTTAGGAGGGATCATACATCAGGTAAAAATTTGGTGCATTATACACACATATATGCACATTTATATTTACTTCTGTATCTACTGTTATATATTAACAACACGTTTATACTGAAATCTCCAATTCAAATCCAAAACCACAGGGTTCATTCTTATTTTCCTATTTTTTTTTTTTAAAGTCACCTCAATGCCCAATGTGGGGCTCAAACTTATGACCCTGAGATCAAGAGTCACATGCTCTACCAACTGAGCCAGTCAGGTGCCCCTTATTTTCCTCTTTCTAATTGTCTTGTTTGACAATAAGAAACTTGCCTCCTGTTATGATGCATATATTAACTTAAATGCTTAACCTCCTGTATGTAGCTAATCTTTCATTATGGCCACCATGCCTCTTCCCCTGTCATAGAGCCCTCCTCACCCACTTAGAATCTGACATCCTCCCCGCCTTAGCAGAGACTATTCTTAATTCCACCTGGGCTCTGATACTTCGCACCTGACTGATACTGGTGCCCTCCTATATCGATATCCTTTTCACCCAACTCTGACTTGGACATCCTACCCTGGGTCACCACTGCTGAGTAGTATCCATAGTATGGATGTACTATAGTTTGTTTAGTCATTCACCTATGGAAGGACATGTGGGTTATTTCCAGTGTGGGGTATTACAGATAAAGCTATTGTGAACGGTTGTGTACGTGTTTTTGTATGAACACAGGTTTCATTTCTCTGGGATGAAAGTCCAGGAATGGGATTGATGGGTCATGCGGTAAGGACATGTTTCATCTTTTAAGAAACGGCCAAACTCTTTTCCAGAGTGGTTCTGTCACTTTATACTCTCAGTCTAATGACGTTTTTACTAAGTTGTTCAGGAAGGGCAGGGCAAGGAAGGGAAGACAAAGGGAGAGAAGGGAAGGAAAAGAGGAAAAGGAAGAGTTAGTAATAAACTATTACCTATATTGATGTCCATGTCTGGTTTCTCTAATTTTTTTCTTTTGATCTTGGTTTTTGTTTTCATACCATTGACACATTATTTAAATTTTTATTGCTATGTGATATTTTCTTGTAAAAGCACTTTTTACCTGTTCTTTTTAGCATTATTCCTTAATAGTTTCTCCATTAAAAATTTTTAAAAGCCATGTTATTCAGGTATTATATGCATACAATACAATTCACCATTTTTAGTGTATAGTTCTTTTTTTTTTTTAAGATTTTATTTATTTATTTTAGAGAGAGAGAGAGTGAGAGAGCAGGGGAGGAGCAGAGGGAGAGGGAGATAATCTCCAGCAGACTTTGCACTGAGTGCAAAGCCTGGTGCGGGGCTGGATCCCAGGACCCCGAGATCATGACCTGAGATGGAACCAAGAGTTGGACGCTTAACCAACTGAGCCACCCTGGCACCCATGCATTTTCAATTTCTGTTTACTTACATCCGTCTTGGTTTTAATTCATTCAGGATTTACAAATTTTCTTTCTAAGATCTTAAATTGAATGTTTATTTAGTTGTCTGTTAGTAATAAAATAATTTAAAAGCCTGTATTTTTTCTAAGAGTTTTCCCGCATTTCAAAGCTTTTGAGAAGTACTTTATTATTATTTTCAGTGAATTACATAATAACATTGTGAATAAGTGTTGGAGTACTTTTAATATTATTTTAAAATAGACTTTTATTGTGTTCTTAATTTTCTCCTTAATAAGTCTATTATTGAGGAAAATTTAAAATTTTTCATGTGATTAAATATTTTGTTTTATATTGGTATTATTAAGTTCTGTTTTTATCACAAGTGATGGCCTAGAGGACATTTTGTATGTACTATAAATAGAGGTCTTCAACTTCATTTAATTGATTCCAAATATCAATTAATTCTATGTTTGAAGATGTCACAACCTTTAGCACAATACTTCATGCACTCAGTCTCTCATTATTGACACTGGAGAATTAAAATCTCCAATATAATTTTCATTCTGTCAATTGCCTGTATTTCTAACAAACACATACACACCAGGGCTTTGGTTCACGTTCTTCTCTACCTAACTACGGCCACTTTCCTAGGTAAATTGTACGTTCTCTCTCTTACTGCCAGAGTTCCTGACCCTCTCTTCCAACCCTTCCTTCCTTTCAACAGCCCCCTCTCCTAGCCACATCCTGGACCTTGTTGCAGTTTGGGACTCTTCTACCTTTGGTATCTCACTTTGCGACCACATCCTTCCTCTGCATTCCTGACTCCCAGAAAGCAGCAAACTCATCTAACTCGGCCCTCCAGCTCCCCAGTCTTTTCCCTTCTTCTAGTTGGGTGTAGCCCATTTTGGATTCTCTTTCTTTTCAAACCCAAATCAATCCTCATTTTCAGTCACTTCAACTTTGTTCTTACTGGTACCCTCAGTTTCCTTTCCTGCTTATCTCTCTCTACTCTATCTGTCCTACAAATTCCCAACCCTGGGTCGCTATAGTCATCTGCCTTCTCCTCTACTTACCTTCAGGGGCTGCAGAATTAAAGATTCTTGATTGACAAGGAGAAATCAACTGGAGCTAGCTTCAAAGAAGGAAACTAACATGAAAATTCTAATGTGTACCTTCAGAGGGCCAAGGGTCAAGAATGTAGCCGGCTGAGGCTCCTGGGTGGCTCAGTCAGTTAAGCATCTGACTCTTGATTTCCGCACAGGTCATGATCTCAGGGTCATGAGATTGAGTCCTGTGTGAGCCTCCACTCTGGGTGCGGAGCCTGCTTAAGATTCTCCCTGGTCCTCTCCCTCTGCCCCTTCCCCTGCTTGCATGCACATGTGAGTTTGCTCTCTCTCTTTCCAAAAAAAAAAAAAAAAAA
Source organism: Phoca vitulina (assembly GCF_004348235.1). Lineage (NCBI taxonomy): Eukaryota > Metazoa > Chordata > Mammalia > Carnivora > Phocidae > Phoca > Phoca vitulina. The sequence goes on from NW_022589734.1 coordinate 20,049,162, forward strand.
AACAACGCAGCAGCCTAGCCTCAAGAGGACCAGTATCAGGACTTCTCTTTTCATTTTTCATCTCTGCTTCTCTCTTCCTCACTGCTCCTTTCTTCTAGAAGGCTTTCTGTTCTCCCACAGTCACATGGAAGCTCCCTAATATGCAGTTCCTCTGTTAAAGACGTGTCAAAACCGATACTGGACCTTCTTAGTCTCAATTTTGAAATCATGGGGAAAGAACTCTGATTGGCCCAGTTTTGGTCAGAAGTCAATTCTAGATCAACTAGTGCCAGAAGTGCATAGTCATATTTTATAAGAATGGCAGGAGGCGATGCATAGTGGTTACCCTGTGCTCATCCATGAACTTGTGGCCAGGGAGGATAGGATATGCTGATGGACCTAGCCAGAGTTGAATGTACTCATGAAATCCAGTAACAGGGTCAGAGAAATATGAGGTGCTGATTGAACTGGTCTTACTCACTTGCCCACAGGTAGAGGCTGAAATAGTCCAGGGCTACCTGAACCACACGGAATTAGAGTAGGTTCTTCTGGATAAGGAAAAACAATGACTATCTGACACAGTTGCTAAATAATAGATAAGGAAGCTGACAAATTTCTTGGTGATTAATTAACATCCATTTATTGCAAGTGTAATTTGTGTAGGACCAGGCTATGAGCTAAATTAGGTTTTGCTCAGTATGTTTTCGCTGCTTTATTTGAAGTTTAAAAAAAAAATCTTAGAATGTTAAAATTTTCCACACTTATTGGTAAATATAAAACTTTTTTCAAAGTCAGATATAAAAGACTTTAGGTTATTTTGGGTTAATCACTGCATTGTTTACTTCCTTTAATTAAGATAATCAACAATCAATTAAACCATAAAAAATAAAAATAAATACACTTAAAAAGTAAAAATAAATTTATATGTGTTCTTTGTCTAATAAACATCATAGTTATGTAAAAACAAATCAACTTCAGGGAGTATAGTTTTGCTTTGAGCAAATTCATTTAGGATATGAATTCTGCTCATATTTATGCATAAAATAATTAAATATGCTTTGAAAATAAATGCTGTAATTATTCACTGAGTACCTTTTTCCTAAACATTTTTTTCTGCCTCCTTACAAATTATTTATTGAGAAATCATAGAGGGTAAATATGAGAACACACAAAAAGTAAGACAAAAAGAATCTTGTTTTCTTTATTTTGTCCTGGCTTAGTTTTTCTTTTTATCTGGCTATTACTCTCCTTGAATGAACAACAACCCCAATGGGGGTATTTGAGAAATTTAGAACAACCAAATACACCAAAACTGAATAAAATAAAATGGAATACTCCCTCTTCTTCCTCCCCTCCTAGCTGTTTCAACATAAACTTGGTCTCTCAGCAGCTTCAGAGAGTAAAATTCTCCTAAAATCTGTTGCTGAAAGGGTTCTGTTCTGTTCTCTGGCAGAGTTTCTGAGGAGCAAATCCCTCCGTGGCCTTTGTTATTTCTACTATTCACTCTCAGAGAGATTTGTTCTCAGTGGAATTGCAAATCTCTGAATTTCCCCTATAGATTTATCACTTGTAAGAAAATATTTGGAAAGAAGCCAGTAAGAGATGTGGCTAAGAGCATCAATGACGCATTTTTCTTTCTTTCTTTTTTTTTTTTTTTAACACAAGCCATGAATGTCCTATGGTTAAAAAAGAAAAAAAAGATTTTCTTTTTTCCACATCTTCCTGGAAGTGACCACATTCTGATACTTGCCAGGGAAATATATTTTCAGCATAATATTTTAATTGACTCTTTTTTTAAAGTTTTATTTAAGTAATCTCTGCACCCAACGTGGGGCTAAAACTCAAAATCCTAAGATCAAGAGATTATGTTCTTCTGACTGAGTCAGCCAGGCACCTCTATTTTAGTTGACTTTTTTTTTTTAAGTTTATTTATTTATTTTTAATTAATTTCTCCCCCTACAATATGGGGCTCAAACCCAGGACTCCGAGATCAAGAGTCACATGCTCTTCCAATTGAGCTGGCCAGGCACTCCTAGTTGACTTTTCTTTCTTTCTTTCTTCCTTTCTTTTTTTTTTTTTTTAAGATTTATTTATTTGAGAGAGAGAGTGTGGGTAGGGGGAGGGGCAGAGGAAGAGGGAAAGGGAGAAGCAGACTCCCCGCTGAGCATGGAGACAGCACGGCTCTGATCCCAGGACCCTGAGATCATGACCTGAGCCAAAATCAAGAATCCGACGCTCATCCAACCAAGTCACCCAGCCACCCCATCTCTAGTGGGCTCTCGATGGTCACTGTTAATGTCTCATTAGAAAGCTCTAGCTTTGGGGCACTTGGATGGCTCAGCCAGTTGGGTGTCTGCCTTTGGCTCAAGTCATGATCCCAGGGTCCTGGGATGGAACCCTGCATCGGGCTCCCTGCTGAGCACAGAGCCCAATGTGGGGCTCGATCCCAGGAC
>NW_022589734.1:20051993-20072180 GCF_004348235.1 Phoca vitulina
TTTTAAAGATTTTATTTATTTGACAGAGAGAGAGAGATCACAAGTAGGCAGACAGGCAGGCAGAGGGAGAGGGAGAAGCAGGCTCCCTGCTGAGCACAGAGCCCAATGTGGGGCTCGATCCCAGGACCCTGGGATCATGACCTGAGCCGAAGGCAGATGCTTAACCATCTGAGCCACCCAGGCGTCCCTCAGTTTGACTTTTAAAATGACATCAGCCAAATGTATTAGATTTTTTAAACTAGGTGAATAACCTTTATTTATTCTCCAAATATTTATATTTCAGGCACTGTGATACAATGCTCAGAAAAGTCGCTGTCTCTCCCCAGGAATATAATTTCAGTGGTTTCCACCTCTTTGTACTATATCATCAATTTCTCCATCTCTATGGCATTGTTCTTATTTAACATATAACAATCTCTTGTTTTCTCCTATCTTTAAAAAAAGAGTCCTTTATTTTTTTTAATTTTATTTTAATTCCAATGTAGTTAACATACAGTGTTATGTAAAACAGTCCTTCTTTATGAACCCACTTTCTCCACCACTACCTACAGTCCAGTATTTCTCCTCTTTGCAGCAAATCTGCAGAGTTTTCTATACCTGCTGTCTCCAGTTCTCTTCCATCCTTCACCCTGGAATCCACTTCATTCAGCTTCTACCCACACCATTCCACCAAAACTGTCCTTCCAAGTTGCTCAATCCAATGTCTAATTCTCAGTCATCTTACTTGACCCATCAGCATCATCTGATACTATTGATCATTCTCTCCTCTGTGATGCACCTTTATCATTTGGCTTTTGGGATACCATATTCTTAGTTTTCTTTCTACCTCACTGGTTGTTCCTTAGTTTTCTTTACTGGCTCTTCCTCTTCTCCCTCATCTTTATTTTTTTTTATTTTTTAAAAAATTAAAAAAAATTTTTAAGTAATCTCTACACCCAATGTGGGGCTTGAACTCATGACCCCAAGATCAAGAGTTGTATGCTCTACCAGCTAAGCCAGCCAAATGCCCCATCCCTCATCTTGATATCAGAGTGCACCAGGCCTCAGTCTTTGGTTCTTTTCATTATTTATGTTCGTTCCATAGCTAATCTCATCTAGTCTTTTGGCTTTATATGTCAGCTATATGCCAAATGACTCCCAAATTAATATCTGCAGCCCAAACTTCTCACCTAAACTTCAGAATCATCCATCTAATTTCCAAATTAACAATCCAATTAGATGTCTAAAAGGTATCTCGAGTTTAAGAAATTCAAAACTGAGCTTCTGAAGCAATGATGCCTATTAGGAATGAGCACACTTGGTGCTCACATCTTGGTTTGTGAATATCACTTCTCACTAAAAGGAATCATGACTCCTTAAAAATTGGCTGATTCCGAGGGGCAGCAAAAGTGCAAGATGAGCCTGGAGAATCTTGTGGTTCCAAAAAATAAGAAAGTGTTTAAAAAAAAAAAAAAAAGCAGACTTGTTAAAAGAACACAGAAGCCATCTCAAAGTCCAATGGCCAAATCTGGGATAATTGGAGCATCACAATAATGGTAGTGATGGATGATAAGCCATAGAATAAAATAGACATCTATGAGTTCATATTAATATAAATAAATAATTGAGCAGATAAATAAATGATGGGAAGGAACAGCTCATCTAATAATAAAAGTAGAAGGAATGATGGAAATGGAAAATTATCATTTGGCGAACACCACAGTAATAACTGTTGCTTACAAGAATCGTTAAGGGCTACTAAAATTAGTGGATGAATGGATGCTGAGAAACAAGATACTTATATACTCTCAAAGTATCTTCACACAAGGCACTTACTAATAACAAAGGGGAGGATAGTAACTTTCCATTGGAGAGATCTAGCGTTCAAAGTGCAACATTGGTAGCGAGACATTCCAACATCATGTTCCTCTTTGATTGTGATGGGCTGAAAGGGGCATGGTATCATTTCTATAGTTGTACTGCCAATATATCATACCTGAATTTAGTCATGAGGGAACATCAGACGAACTCAAATTGAAGGACATTTTACAAAATAATTGATCGGTATTCTTCAAAAGTGTCAAGATCAAAAAAAAACAAAAAACAAAGAAAGAACAAGGAAGGGTCCCAGACTGGGACAGTTAAGAGTATCATGTCAATGTTAATTTCTTGGTGTTGATTGTTGTACTTTTGTTATATAAAATGTTAACATCTGGGGAAGCTGGGTGAAGGTTATGCATAAATTCACTGTACTATTTTTTGCAACTCTATTTTTTTTTAAAGATTTTATTTATTTATTTGACAGAGAGAGACACAGCGAGAGAGGTAACACAAGCAGGGGGAGTGGGTGAGGGAGAAGCAGACTCCCCGCCAAGCAGGGAGCCCGATGCGCAGCTCGATCCCAGCACCCTGGGATCATGACCTGAGCCGAAGGCAGCTGCTTAACGACTGAGCCACCCAGGCGCCCCTATTTTTTGCAACTTTAAAAAACTTTGAAATTATTTCAAAATAAAAAATGATAATAAAAGGTAAAAAAAAAAAAAAACCTCAAACAAACCCTGAATTCCTGATCTCCCCCTTCAGTAATTAATTCCAAATTATGGTAATTTCATTCTTCTTGTAATCGAGGCCAGAAACTTGGGAATCATCCTTTATTTCTCTTTTTTTCCCCTCATACTCTAGATCCAACCTGCAGGGAATTCTGTGGGCTGTGTCCTCAAATATGTCCAGAATCTAACTACTTCTTATCACCTCTGCTGCTACCTGGCTAGTCCAGGACACCATCTGTCCTCCCCTGGATTATTACAGTTATCTCCAACTTACCTCCTTGAGCCACTCATCTCTTCATAACCCTCTAATGGCTCCCATTTCATTTAGAGGAAAAGCCAGAGTTCTGACTATGGCCCAGAAAGCTATGCATGATCTGGTTTCGTTGACTCTTCGACCTCCTTTCTTATGACTCATGCATTCACACACTCACTCCATTCAAACCACTCTAATCTTCCTGCTATCTCTTGAACATGCCAGGTCTTGGAGCCTTTAGAGTGTTTCCACCGGCAGGTCCCTTTTCCCTGTACACTCTTGCGGCTCACATTCCTCCTCATCTTCTTCAAGTCTTTGCTTAAATGTCTTTTTCTCAATTAGCCTACTCTGATCACCATCTTTAAGAATTGCAGGACTTCACTCTTGGTTATCCTTACTCTGCTACGAACTTTTGGCCATTTTTATCACCTTTGAACATATAATTTTTATTTATCTGATATTTACTGTGTATCATCTATCTCTACCCGCTAGCATGTAAACTCTTAAGAGGGCAGAAATTGTGTCTGTTTTTTTTTTTTTTTAGTCTGAGAATTTCAGGTACACTATATACACTGCAAATCTATTATTCTATGACTCAATAAGTTTATTATATATTGAGTTATATATTACTGAAAGACAGAAAAAACATCCTGTGTCTCTCTCCCACAGACACTTATAAGCAATCAGGGAGTTAGACAACAAATACAAATTATCTTTTTTTTGTTGTTTGTTTTAAATCAAGAGAATATGTAAAACCAAGAAGTTTAGCTAGTACTCTTTCAGTTGCAACTGAAAGAAACCCACTCAAGTTAGCTTAAGAAATAAAAAGGGGGCGTTTACCTATTCATGAAACTAAACAGCTCAGAAGTAAACCTCGCTTCAAGCAAGCTGGAGGTAGGGGGTTGATAGTAGTCCTCAGAACTTACTGATTTCTCCCTTCATCATTCAGATCTACTTTCCTGTGAAATAGCTTGGGCCCCAGGCGGGTGTTCTCCACCTGGTAGTTTTAGAAGCTTCCGGCTGCAGGTTCTCCTGGTGGACAAAGAGCCTGGAAATCACCCTGGCCTAGCATGGGTTAGCTGCCTACGGCAAGGGGATGTGGGCCTCTCAGTGCTCTGGCCTGGCCCACGGGCACAGCCCCCAAACCACTCATACTGAGAGTGGAAGAATCAAAAGAGAAAATTAACTACAGGACTGAGCCAAATCTATTTGTGCAAACCGATGGAATAGAAAAAGGGGCTATTATTGCAAGGATAGCGCTCTGACCCCTAGTGGTTAGATGACACGGAGACAATTCAGCATTCATTCAAGGCCCTCAGCAGGTTAATTTATTTCACATCATGTTTTTATATAATCTTTTTGCAGTTTACTTAAGAATATCAGGGTCCTTCCTTTTTATTCTCCCCATTGAAGCCTTCACCTATTTGGGGCAAAGTTTCGTTTGACATATTTTCAACTGTCACCATCTTTCTCCTTGGGTTCGTATTCAGATACTGTGATAATGTCCTAAGTTATTTCCTGATCTTCAATCCTTTATGAAAACCAACACCTGAAAAGCCTTCCTAAAAAGTTGCTTTAGTTGTATAGTTTCCAGCTGGGGAGTTTACTCTGACAATCAGATCCAACCAAAAACCTTGGTATAGCATCAATTTTCATGTGCTCCCTTCATTCTTTTTGCTTATGAAATTACAGTTAGCTTTCTGTCACATGCAATGGGAAGCTATTGTAAATAACAATACGTTCACGTAATATGTGTTGACCTGCTGAACTTTAAAAATTGAGAACACTCATACTTTTCTGATCTCATATGAGAAATAGATTAATACATTTAAATTTCATTCTACTAAACTTATCTAATATTCTACACAGAAATTTCATTATACTCCTTAGCATTTTTCAAGGGTGAATTAAGTGCATGATTTATTTCTCATAAAAAGACATCGATTGGTACAAATTTATAAGTATACTAACTAAAGGCTCAGATTATAAGCTAAAACTAAAATATATGTGCATAAATGTTTATCATTTTCATGTTTCATTCTTTCTTTCTTGGTTAGTGGCTGAGATAGTAAGAATTCGAACTCCATTATTGTCTACATTTTCTCTTCAATTTTCACTATAAAGACAAACATAAAAAATGGAGTCAATCATTCTGAAGGCTTATAGATTTTATTACACATTTCCCTTATTTTTGTTTTTTTCTCTCCAACGTTTTTCTCTATGTGAATATTTTCATTTTTAATGATAGTATACAGTTCGTTTCTTTTGAAGTATTCATATAAAATTGCTAAAAAAGACCAGAGTAGGACTACCTAAGCTTCAGTTTCCTTCTCTGTAAAAAGAGGATAAGAGACGTTTGCCTGGGTGGTGCAGCTGGTTAAGTGGCTGGCTTTTGGTTTCGGCTCAGGTCATGATCGCAGGGTTGTGAGATCAAGCCCTGCATCGGGCTCCGTGTGCTCAGCTCGGAGTCTGCTTGAGTTTTTCTCTCCCTGTGCTCCTTACCCCCATGCTCTCTCTCTCTCTCTCAAATAAATAAATCTTAAAAAAGAGGATAAAATAATAATAATAGTACTACTAATTTATAGGATTATTTATAGAGTTATTATGATGGATCCATTTGATAATTCACATGGAGGGCTTACTGTTGTTACCGGCACACACTTATAAGTTCTCAAAAATCTTTACTATTATTTTATAGATTCACTTGCATTTTTAGTGTGTCTCTGTACACATAAACTGGTTTGTCTGCCATCAAACATTTATAAAGCATTTAATATTATATTTGTGGGCTGAAAAAACAATAACAAGATAGAGTGTCTATTCTTACGAAGTTTACAATCTAATTTGAGAATCAAAGCATAGAGATTTAAAATTTATAAACAAAATGTGATATATACATATAACGGAATATTGTTCAGCTGTAAAAAAGGAAGTTCTGACACATGCAACTACATCAACATGGTTGAAGACATTATGCCAAGCGAAATAAGCTAGTTACAAAAGGACAAATATTGTATGATTCCACTTATATGAGGTACCTAGAGTCATCAAATTCACACGCTCAGAAAGCAGAACTATGGTTGCCAGCAGTGGGGGGAAGAAGGAAAGGGGAGTTACTGAGTGAGTACAGATTAGTTTGGGGGGATGAAAAAATTCTGGCAATTGATGGTGGTACGGCTGCATGAAAATGTGAATGTACTCAATGTTACTGAATTGTACATTTAAAAATGGCAAAAATGGTAAATTTTATGTTATATATATCCCACCAAAAAAAGATTTAAAATTTAAATATTAACATAAAGGAAAATCAGAGTTCGATACTACAAAATAACAGATAAACCAGTAAATTATAAATTATCAAGTGCCATTTTAATTTTATTTATAAAATGAATCTTTATTTTTTGAATAAGTAGTACATAGGCACGGTACAAAAATAACAGTTACCAAAGGGAATAGAGGGAAAAGTAAACCTGTACCAATGTATATATTTACATGTATATATATTTTCCATAACTATACCAATACACTGTAAACACTATATCGCATCTTTCTTTTTCCACTTAACAATGTCTTGGGTAGTACATTAAAAGCAACCTTATTCTTTCTTAAGAGCTGTATAGATACCATAAATATATTTAACCATTCCCTATTGAGAAGCCAGAGAGGGTTTCTGGTATTTTGTTATTACAAGCAACATTTCAAAGAATAACCTGGCACATGTGTCATTTGGTATAACTGTGAACATTTCTGTAAGATAAATTTCTAGAGGTAGGGTCACTGAATTTTCAAATGATTCATATTAAAAGTGTCCTCCCTTTCCATTTCCCCATTCCTCACAGTCAACAATTCCATTTAGGTTTTCAATATTTATTCATGTCTGAAGTTTTGTCCTCTAACCCATCCTCCTGAAAGAATCATCTGCTCAGACACTTTCATGCTACCTAATACATCCAAGATTATGTCTGATCTAATGTTTATTTTAGCAAACAAGGCTCACCTTCATGTGGTCCCTGCATTTTGCCTCTCCAGCCTTCTCAACCATCACCCCCCTTTACTCTTTTTGCTGTTATAATATACAAGAGTTTATACTTCAGGCCTCCATACATTTGCTCTTACTATCTCCCTGCCTGGAATACCTTCCTCAATTGCTCTTACTTCCCCCATGGGGAGTCTTGACCCCCTTATGTAAGAGGAGAAATCTCCCCTTTGTGCTCCACGGTCCCTGTGCATTCATCTTCCACAACGATTGCTCTTTTCTACTGAAACTATAAGCTGGAAATATCCTTCAGGTAGGGAGTTGTCTTTTTTTCCCTTTCTAGCTCTAGCATCCAGCATCATGCTTGCGGCCAAGTGATGTGTACTCAGTAAAATTTCTTTAAGTGAAATCAACTAGATCTTGGGGGGAAAGGGATGGGGTCAGTCACTTCATTTAAGGTATGCTTATGGAGAGGCCATTAAGTGGAAGATTATATGCTAGGCGGTGGGATTACGGTGAAAGAGATGGGGCAACGTAAATGTACAATTCGAATTCAGCTGGGTGAGGACTGCAGTGGACTCTAGGTCACAGTTAGAAGGAATTGCACTAGGAATAAAGCTCATGATTTCTGTCTTCTTCATGGCCAGTTGTCTTCATTTTTTAAAGTGGAGATGATCTTTCAGTAAACAAGGTCAAGCACAGTGTCTTGGGTAAAAAAATAATAAAGTGAGAAAACACATGGAAAGCAACTAGGTCAGAATCTGTTTACTCCATGGAAGTTCTTTCTGCTAAACTGCCTTACGGTTTATCTGCCTTCTAAGCATTAAAAAACAAAACAAAACAAAAATGCTTGGTGTTAAATGATCTATACTGTTTAATTCAACTGTTTTTTGTCCTTTTCTACTCTCTTCTCCAATATGACCTCTTTTCACTAAAGGTTGAGGAAGAAAGTAAAATGTAAAGAGTAGGTTCTTTCAGAGTTGGGCAAAATTGAATTCAGCAGAGAGGACTGTCACAACTAGTATAGTAACTTTAGGCAAGTAAGTACACTCCCTGTTTCCTCTTTGGTAAAATAATAATAATAATAATAATAATAATAATAATAATAATTTGGGAGATAATGTTTATGTTAAGTGCTTAATATGGTGCCTGACACATAGTAAGAGCTCAGCAGAAGATAGCTATTAATCAATTTTAAGAACCTGAGGTTTTGGTGTCTATTTTCACTCTTGCAAACAAAGGAATGCCAAGCGTAATCTTTACCAAAATAAGTTAGACCTGAACTCGCACTTTCAGCGATGATGCAATTTGAGCTCTCCGGGCCACCGTCGCCGAGCATGCGCAAACAGACGTGGCGGGACGTATGTGTCATGGCGAGCTCCATCTGAAGCGTTTCCCGTATCCGCAGACCGGCGTGGGGTTCTCTCACTTTGGACTGGTATGTTATTTCCTGATCTCTGGGCAAGGGTGGCGGGTGGATCAGTGTGGGGCAGAGTGTGGCTAGAGCTTCTTTAATGGTGGAGCCTTGTTTGTCCAGTTTCGGTCTTTCTCGGGCCGTTTGCTGGTTTGTTTTCGTAGTTGAAAGGGGACTTGCCAGCTGGGGTCGGGGAATTGGGAGGCGGGTAGCGCTGCCTGAAGTGAGGACAGAGTCGTTGGCGTTAGGTGCTGGAGGGCTGTAAGGAATATTTAAGGGACCTCGTTCCTTATTGTCAGATCTAATTCCATTTGTTCTCCCACCTTCGGTGCTGAATTTGTGGGATGGGACAAGGCTTTCGCAGTTATGTAGCTTTCACAGAGCTGTATTTCAAGGATTTAAAGAGAAGTTGGCTAGAAGGGCCAATGTCTTGTGGTTTTTCACTTTTGTTCCCTTTTACTCATAAAACCTCTCTCTGAATCTCGGGACGACACGTGTTTTTGTGGTGAAAGGAGATCTGTATACCTACCTCACTGCCTAGTTTCCGTTTTGTAGTTGGTATTACTCGAGTAACGCAGACGTGTTGTAGTGCTGGGTCCTGGGTAATGTGTATTCCTGTGGCCAGACGCTCCGTCACCATCACGGCAGATAATGGTGGATGTAAACGCACCTGACCCGATCAGTAGGAAGTTGGAAGTAGTACGGCACATTATTCACCTTGCTGTATAAAGCAGTCTTTTAAGGAGTCTAATCCCTTTTAGCTAGTTTCAGAGAGTTCTTACTGTGGGTTTGTGAACTTGTTGGGAGCTCGCTTTTTCTAATCAGTTTTTATTTTCCAGACTTTCCAGAGGATTTGAGACTAATTGCAGATAATCAAGGTACTCATTTATTTTCAAACCTTTTACGCTTGAACGAAGTGTTAACACATTAGAAAGTTCAGAAGGGCAGCCTAGTTTCTTAGTAATGTTGCCACTATCATTCTATGGAAATATCATCCTGTCCAAATCATGCCATATCACTAAATCTAAGAGACATTTTAATTCACTTTACTTTTCGTCTACATTCAGCAGCACTGACCTTGTTGACCTCTTTGACATGTTCTCTTCCTTTGCCTTCTGTCACCTACAGATTTTCTCCTTTTCGGGTTGCTGCTGCTTGGTCTCTGTTATAGGCTGGTTCTCTTCTACTTGGCAGTTAAATTTGGAGTTCCTCAAGGCTTGATTCTTAATCCTTTTTCTTTCTGGGTGGTCTAATCTACATCGTAGTCAGTGCTGTTTTATGTATTTATTATTTAATTAATTTTAGCCATCCTAGTGGGTGTGGAGTGGTATGTCATTGTGGTTTTGATTTGCATTTTCCTTGTAGTTAATGATGTTGACATCTTTTCATGTGCTTTTTGGCCATTTGTATACCTCTGGAGAAATATGTATTCATATCTTCTGTCATGTTTTACATTGGGTTATTTGTCTTTTTATTGTTGACTTGTGTAATTATTGCATTCTGATACTGGATGTTTATCAGACATAGGATTTGTAAATATTTTCTCCCATTGTATGACTTACCTTTCACTTTCTTGATGGTGTCCTTTGAAGCATAAAATTTTTTTTTTTTATTAAAGATTTTATTTATTTGTCAGAGAGGGAGGGAGAGAGCGCGTGTGTGCGAGAGCACACAAGCGGGGGGAGGAGCAGGCAGAGGGAGAAGCAGGCTCCCTGACTTGGGACTCGATTCTAGGACCCCTGGATCATGACCTGAGCCAAAGGCAGATGGTTAACCAACTGAGCCACCCAGGTGCCCCTCAGTTGTTTGTAATTTGCAAAAGCTTCTCAGGTGAATACAGTGAGCACTCAAGATTGAGAACCTCTGTCTGGGAGAATGGTGGATCTCAATCAGGGATGTTTAGTGGAATCACCTGGGTAGGTTTTGCGTTAACATCCTTAAATTCCACTCTTGGAGATTCTAATTCAGAATGGGACCTGGGTATTCGATACTATAAAAGCTCTCCTAATAAATCACACCTGGAAGTAACACTACTGTAGGATGTTTCTTTTTTAGTATCTCCCTTTTCACTGGCGATTTTTTTTTTCTTAAGATTTTATTTATTTACTTGACAGAGAGACACAGCAAGAGAAGGAACACAAGCAGGGGGAGTGGGAGAGGGAGAAGCAGGCTTCCCGCCAAGCAGGGAGCCTGATGCGGGGCTCGATCCCAGGACCCTGGGATCATGACCTGAGCCGAAGGCAGACGCTTAACAACTGCGCCACCCAGGCACCCCATTCACTGATGATTTTTATTCCCTTTATCAAACTTGAATTCCTCTATCTTTTGAGAAAAAACTTTCATATGATCCTATTGTTACCTTTAAATATTGTCTTTCTTTTTAGTCTCAAACTTTCATTTCATTATTACTCATTTATAAATTGCTGCCAGCTAACAATTCCTTCTACCAGCTTGTTGGAAGTAAAAACTTTATTAATAGTGATGAGTGAGATTGTTTTTTGTTCTGTTTTGTTTTTTAAAGATTTTATTTATTTGACAGAGAGAGAGCACGCACAAGCAGGGGGAGCAGCAGGCTCCCTACTGAGCAGGGAGCCTGATGTGGGGCTCGATCCCAGGACCTTGGGATCATGACCTGAGCCGAAGGCAGATGCTTAACTGACTGAGCCACTCAGGCGCCCGGAGTGAGGTTGTTTTAATGTGCTTATGATATGCACCCAGATTTACCATCTTCTGCTTTATATTTGTCTCCTTTGATTCTCTAAGGTGAATTTCTAGAAATGGAATTGCTGGGTCAAAGGATACATATGTTTCAAAGTTTAATAGGTATTGCTAGAAAGCCTTCCAGAAAGGATATACCAGTTTTACCATACTTTCAGCCAGCAATAGAGCTTTTGTCAGTCTTCTTCTTCTTTTTTTTTTTTTATCAGTGGGGTAGACAAAAAACTATTTATTGTTTAAACACTTGCTATTATTGTGCCTGAGCAGTATTTCCAGTGCTTATTGGCTATTTGTATTTCTTGAGTGTCAGTTTTTCCTTTGTCCCCTTTTTTCCTGGAATGTCTTTATTTCTTAGCATTGCATTAGACTCTTACATGGCTTGGGCTTTGCCAGTGAGGCAGAGCTATATAGCTGGGGGAGCTTGGTGTTGAGAGAAGGCCTGGGTTCTAATTCTAGTTCTGTCGGTGTTCAAATCTTTTTCTTTCTGTGGACACTGAGAGGCTTAGCAACGTTTTCTTCTTCCCTCACTGTGTGATACTGTATGTCTACCTCAGTGGACCCATCTCATCTTTCTTTCTCTGTTCTCTTTCCCTTCTTTGGATCCATACACAGTGCTGTATGGGATGTCAAAATTGTAATTAAGAAATATGGCTTTTAATGTGTCCTTCAATTCAGAATCCTTCAGCCGTTCTTTAGTAACATTGGAAGGCACTACCTGGTCGTAGCCATTCTCACTCACCTTATTTATTTCATGGACTAATAGTGATAGAAGAAACTCCAAGGGTTATTAGGTATTTGCTTCAACTTCACATCCAGTCTAAGAATTTCCTCCTATGTTATAGAAAGACTAGCTAAATTTACCTTAAGCATTTTATTAATTCATTCATTTGGTCAACAAATACTGTGTGCCTGCTCTGTGGCAGGCTTTGTTATAGGTGTCATAGATACAGTGGTAAGAAAGAGGTAATGCCTTTTTCCTTATGGAGCTTACCTTGCAGGGAGAAAGATGGAATTATGTTCTGCAGTTATGTGTCAGCTTAGAGGTCATTGTGAGTGTGTGTGGATGCTTAGTCTCTGTGTGGTTATTTTATTTTGTTTGCCTGAGAGAGGGAGAGTGAGAGCGAGCGACCGCATGTGCACAAGCAAGGGGAGCAGAGGGAGAGGGAGAAGCAGGCTCCCTGCTGAGTAAGGATCCCGCTGCGGGCCTCGGTCCCAGGACCCTGGGATCATGACCTGAGCTGAAGGCAGACGCTTAACTGACTGGGCCACACAGTCGTCCCTGTGTGGTTATTTTAGATGTGGTGCTTAGGAAAGGCCTCTCTGAGGAGGTGTCATTTGAATAGAGATGTGGGCAGCAAGCCATACAAGTATTTGGGGAATGATATTCCAGGCAGAAAAAAAAAAAAGTGTGAAGACCTCTGAGTCAAAAACTAGTTTGGCATACTCAGAGCATATTTAAAAGGTGTAGTATAGTTGGGACGGAGGGAGTAGCCAGGGGCCATATCTTGTTAGACTGGGTCATCTACAGTAAAAAAAAAAAAAAAATATTGAGAACCTGCAATGTGTTAGATGTAGTTTTAGGCACTCCTTGGGATAAAGCAGTGAACAGAGCACACAAAATCCTTTACCTTCGGGGCGCCTGGGTGCCTCAGTCGGTTAAACGTGTGACTCTTGATGTCAGCCCAGGTCATGGTCTTGGGTCAAGAGATCAGGCCTTGTGTCCAACTCTGTGCTGAGTGTGGGGCCTGCTTGGGATTCTGTCTCCCTCATTCACATGGGCACTTGTATCTTTCTCTCAGTAAAACAGCAGCAACAACAACAACAACAAAGCCTTTACCTTCACGGAGTACATATTCTAGTAGAAAAAGACTAAAGTAATGAAAACCTCTAAGTGGGTAATAAAATTGTTGTGGTAAGGAGTCAAGGCAAGGAAAGGGGAGAGCAAGTGTGTGTATATGCAGTGAGGTGGGAGTTGCTCAGAAAGGTTTCACTGGTGATGTTCGAACAAAGTCCTCAAGGCATCCCAGACAAGACTAAGACCCTGGGATGAGTGTGTACTGGTGGGTATGAGGAAGCCCGTGTGTTGAATGGAAGGAGAAGGGGAATGGTAGGAAAGAGGGTCGGAGAGGTGACAGGAGGCTGATCATATATGTCCTTGCAGATCTTTGCAGTGATTTTGGTTTTTTACTCTGAGATGGAATACCACTGGCAGGTTTTGGTCTGAAGCTTGAGATGAAGTTAGGTTTTAAAGGAATCCCTGGGTCCTGTGCTGAAAATGTCCTTTGGGAATTAAGGGTAGAAGCAGGGAGACTAACTATGGCAATAATCTATGCAAGAGTTGATGTCTTGGTTATTGTAAATAATGCTGCAGTAAACACAGGGGTTCATGTATGTTTGAGTTAGTGTTTTCCTTTTCCCTGTGTAAAGACCCCATAGTGGAATTATTAGATCCTATGATATTTCTGTTTTTAATTTTTTGAGGAACCTCCATACTGTTTTCCGTGGTGGCTGCACTAATTTACATCCCTACCAACGCATAAAGTTCCGTTTTCTTCACATCCTCTCCAGCACTTGTTCATTTTTGTCTCCTT
Source organism: Phoca vitulina (assembly GCF_004348235.1). Taxonomy (NCBI): domain Eukaryota; kingdom Metazoa; phylum Chordata; class Mammalia; order Carnivora; family Phocidae; genus Phoca; species Phoca vitulina. The sequence continues at coordinate 20,065,474 of NW_022589734.1, forward strand.
GGTTTTAGACATTCTAACAGGCGTGAGGTGATAGGTCATTGTGGTTTCGATTTGCATTTCCCTATGATTAATGATATTGAGCATCGTTTCATGTGTCTATTGGCCATCTGTCTTTGGACAAATGTCTACCCAGGTCCTCTGCCCATTTTTTAATAGGATTTTTTTTTGGTGTAGAGTTGTTTGAGTTGTTTATATATTTTATATATTACCCCTTATTGGATATATCATTTGCAAATATCGTCCCCATTCAGTAGGTTGCCTTTTTGTTTTGTTGATGGTTTCCTTTGCAAAAGCTATTTATTTGATTTAGTTCCAGTAGTTTGTTTTTTGCTTTTGTTTCTCTTGCCTTAGGGGATGTATCTAGAAACATCCAGTCTTCCAAAACTGAACCATGTCATCTGCAAATAGTGATAGCTTAACTTCTTTACCAGTATGGATGCCACTTATGTTCTTCTCTCGTCTGAAAGCTGTGGCTAGGACTTCCAGGACTGTGTTGAATAAAAGTGGTGAGAGTGGACATCCTTGTCTTGTTCCTGACCTTAGAGGGAAAGTTTTCACCATTGAGGATGATGTTGGCTGTGAGTTTTGCATATATGGTCTTTATGATGTTTAGGTATGTTCCCTCTAATTCCATTTTGTGGAGAGTTGTTATCATGAATGGATGTTGAATCTTGTCATATACTTTTTTTCTATATCTATTGAGGTGGTCATATGAATTTTATCATTTGTTGTGTTGATGTGGTTCATGACGTGGATTGATTTGTGAGTATTGAACCGTCCTGGCATCCTAGGAATAAATCCCATCTGATTGAGGTGAATGATCTTTTTAATGTATTGTTGTATGAGGTTTGCTAATACTTTGTTGAGAATTTTGCATCAATGTTCATCAGGGATATTGGCCTGTAGTTCTTTTTTGTGGTGTCTGGTTTTGGTATCAGGGTAATGTTCGCCTCATAGAATGTATTTGGAAGCTTTCCTTCCTCTTCTATTTTTTGGAATAGTTGGAGGAGAGTAAGTATTAATTGTTTAAGTGTCTGGTAGAATTCACTCATGAATCCAGCTGGTCTTGTACTTTTATTTCCTGGTGGTTTTTTGATTACTGATTCAGTTTCATTACTTGTAATTGGTCTATTCAGATTATCTGTTTCTTCTTGGTTCAGTTTTGGAAGATTATGTATGTTTCTAGGAATATATTTCTTCCAGGTTGCTCATTTTGTTGGCATGTAATTTTTCATAGTATTCTCTTACAACCCTTTGTATTTCTGTGGCATCAGTTGTTACTTCTCTCTTGTTTCTCATTTTATTTATTTGGGTCCTTTTACCTTTTTTTCTCGATGAGTCTGCCTAAAGGTTTTTCACTTTTATTTTTTCAAAGAACCAGCTCTTGGTTTAGTTGATTTTTTTCTATTGTTACTTTAATCTCTATGGCATTTATTTCTGCTCTGATCTTTATTATATCCTTTCTTCTACTCATTTTGGGCTTTGTTCTTCTTTTTTTAGTTCCTTTAGGTGTAAAGTTAGATTGAAATTCTTTCTTGTTTCTTGACATAGGTCTGTATTGATATGCACTTCCCTTTTAGAACTGCTTTTGCTGTGTCGCATAGATTTTGGACTGTGGTCTTCTCATTTTCATTTGTCTTCATGTATTTTTTAAATTTTTTTTTTTTTTAAGATTTTATTTATTTGAGAGAGAGAGTGAGTGAGAGAGAGAGAGCACGAGCAGGGACAGAGGGAGAGAGAGAAGCAGACTCCCTGCTGAACAGGGAGCCCTGATGCAGGGCTCAATCCCAGGACCCTGGAGTCATGACCTGAGCTTAAGGAGCACATGCTTAACTGACTGAACCATCCAGGCACCCCTAAATTTCTTCTTTGATTACTTTTTTGACCCATTGGTTATTTAGTATCATGTTGTTTAGTCTCCATGTGTTTGTGTTTTTTCCAGTTTTTTGTGATTTATTTCTAGTTTTATACCAATGTAGTTGTAAAAGATGCATGGTGTCATTTCAGTCTTCTTAAACTTATTGAGGCTTGTTTTTTGGCCTAATATGTCATCTATTCTGGAGAATGTTCCATGTGCACTTGGAAAGAAAGTGTATTCTGTGATTTTGGATGGAATATTCTTATATATCTGTTATGTCCATCTGGTCCAATGTGTCATGCAGATACATTGTTTCCTTCTTGATTTTCTGTGGGTGATCTATCCATTGATGTAAGTGGGGTGTTAAAGCCCCCTACTGTTATTGTATTACCATTAATTTCTCTCTTTATCTCTGTTAATACTTTATCTATTTAGGTGCTTTGGTGTTGGGTGCATAGATACTTAATATTGTTATAACCTCTTGTTGGATTGATCCCTTTATCATTATGTAATGCCCTTTGTCTCTTATTACAGTTTTTGTTTTGTCTATTTTGTCTGATATAAGTATTGCTACCCCAGCTTTTTTTTTTTTTTTTTTTTTTTTTTACTTCCATAGGCATGGCAAATGTTTTTCCATCTCTTTGCTTTCAGATCTGAGGTGAGTCTCTTATAGGTGGCATATAGATGGGTCTTTTTCTTTTTTTAAGATTTTATTTATTTGAGGGGAAGGAGCAGAAGGAGAGGGACAAGCAGACTCTGCACTGAGCACAAAGCCTGACATGGGGCCTGATCCCATGACCCCGAGATCATGATCCGAGCCAAAACCAAGAGTCGGATTTCAACTGACTGAACCACCCAGGCACCCCAGATGGGTCTTTTTTTTTTTTTTTTAAATACATTCTCTGTGTCTTTTGATTGGAGCATTTAGGCCATTTACATTTAAAGTAATTATTGATAGGTGTGTTCTTACTGCCATTTAAAAAATTTGTTTTCTTGTTGTTTTTGTAGTTCTTTGTTCCTTTCTTCTCTTACTCTTTTTTCGAGATTGATATGTATCTATAGTGTTTTGTTTGGCTTTCTTTCTCTTTATTTTTTGTGTATCTGTCATAGGTTGGGTTTGTGGTTACCATGAAGTTCATATATAACATATACTAAGTAAAGAACAGTTCGTATTAATTTGATGGTCATTTAAGTTCAAACACATTCTAAAAAAAAAAAAAAAAAAAAACCAGAAAAAAAATCCTTTTCCTTTTTCCCCTTCTCTTTTTACTCCCTGCTCCACATTTTGTGTATATGTTGTCATATTTTACATCTTTTTTTTATGTCTAATTATGTCCATTTCTTTTCCACTTAAAGAAGTTCCTTTAACATTTTTCATAAGGCTGGTTTAATGGTGATAAACTCCTTTATCTTTTGTTTGGGAAACTTTATCTCTCCTTTAAATCTGAATTATAATCTTGCTGGGTAGAATATTCTTGGTTGTGGGCTTTTTCCTTTCAGCACTTTGAGTATATCAAGCCCTGCTCTTCTGGCCTGCAAAATTTCTGCTGAACAATCAGTTGATAGCCTTATGGTGTTTCCCTTATAGATAACTTTTTGTTTCTCTCTTGCTGCTTTTAGGATTATCTCTTTATCTTTAACCTTTGACATTTTATTATTATATGCTGTGGTGTGAACCTCCTTGGGTTCTTTTTGTTTGGAACTCTCTGCTTTTTGGACTTGGGTGTCTATTTCCCTCGTTAGGTTAAGGAAGTTTTCAGTTATTCTCCAAGTAAGTTTTCTGCACCTTAACCAGAAAGAAAAAAATAAGCAAAATAAAGCAAATTTTAAAAAGTTAAACAGTAAAAATTGAAACACACACATACAGAACACGAAACTGCAGCTTGTTTGCTTTGTCCCAGCATGACAGCTGGTGTGAGCGTGTGACCCTGGGCTCACTGAGATCACAAGCTCTCTGTGATGACTGGACCTGCCAGTTATGGCGTTGAGACCCTCCAGTTATGGTGTTGGAATCCACTTCTTAGAGCAGCCAGACCCTTCTTCAGTCTCTTCTTTTGAGGTGGAGAGGGAGAGAGTATTCCTGCAGTTCCTTGGCCCTTTTAAAGATTTTATTTATTTACTTGAAAGAGAGAGAGACAGAGCACAACCAGGGGGAGAGGCAGAGGGAGAGGGAGAAGCAGACTTTCTGCTGAGCAGGGAGCCCGACATGGGGCGCGATCCCAGGACCCTGGGATTATGACCTGAGCTAAAGAAAGACGCTTAACCAACTGAGCCACCTAGGCACCCCTCCTCGGCCTTTTTAAACCCAGGCTTTTTTTTCTGTGCCCCAGCGCATCTAGGGCTGGTGTGAGCTTGTGGACCCTGGGCTTGCTGAAGTCACAGTCTCATTGGGAGGATTGGACCTGCCTCTAATGGTGTCTGGACCCTTTTCTGATCTAGGCTTTTAAGGTGGGGTGGGAGCATCAACTGTAGTTCCCCAGGCCCTCTGACCTGGAGAGCTTTTCCTGCAGCTCCCCTGCTGCTTGGCAGAGTTTTAGTGTTGTCTCTTATATGCTAGTTGCTCTTTTTTTTTTTTTTTAAGATTTTATTTATTTATTTGAGAGAGCATGAGCAGGAGAGGGGCAAAGGGAGAGGGAGAGAGAAGGGAGAGAGAAGCAGACTCCCCACTGAGCAGGGATTCCAAAGCGGGGCTTCATCCCAGGACCCAGGATCACGACTTGAGCCGAAGGCAGACACTTAACCAACTGAGCCACCCAGGCGCCCTTGCTAGTTGCCCTTTGAACCATGGGTTTATTTTGTTTGTTTGTTTGTTTTTCTGTGCCCAAGGACAAAGGGCTGTGTTCCTGGTCCTTTAGTACTATGCCTTCCCACTGCAGTTCCCGGTGTTGGAGGTGGGGGTTCCCTCTGTTACTGTGTCTCTGACTCTTTTGCTGTTCTCTTGCCATTCCGGCTTCAGTTGTTCAGTAGTTGCTCAGTCAGCCCTCTGTTCTTAAGGAGGAGTTGTTCTATTAATAGGTGTAATTTGGTGTGTTCTGTGGAGGAGGTGAGTTCAGAGTCTTCCTACATCACCATCTTGAATTGGAACTTGCAGGAGTTTTTCTTCTTTTTTAAGTTTTTATTTAAATTCCATTTAGTGAACATACAGTGTAATACTTGTGTCAGGGGTACAATACAGTGATTCAGCACTTCCGTACAACACCCCGTTCTCGTCACAGCAAGCGCCTTTCATAATCCCCATCACCTATGGTCCCCATCCCCCCTCCCCTCTGGTGACCATCACTGTGTTCTCTAGAGTTAAGAGTCTCTTTCTTGGTTTGTCTCTTTATCTTTTTTAACCCCTTTGCTTGTTTGTTTTATTTCTTAAATCCCACATATGAGTGAAATCTTATGGTATTTGTCTTCCTCAGACTGACTTCTCTTAGTATAATACGCTCTAGCTCCATCCACCTCATTGCAAATGGACAAGGAGTTTTTCTTTAAGGGAGAGGAATATGATTGAGATAGTAAGGGGAGGGAGTGGGGTCAAGATACGGTTTTTGTTTTTTCAGTGGGAGAAATAACAGCATGTTTATATCTAGATAGTAATGATTCGGTAGGGAGACAGTGATAATGCAGGAAAAGGAGTCATTGCTGGGAGGCTGTGCTTGAGTAAGTCAGAGTAGAAGGATTGTTCTTGGTAGGGGCGGGGGGGGCGTATCGTTCATTCACAGGAACAGATTGGTAGGCAGAGTACATGGGCAGAGAACCATTTCCCTGTAAAAGAAGGAAGTCATCCATCTGTGCAGAATGTGGGAGGGGATCTGAGGGTCTGCTTCATTCAGGCCTTCTGTTTTTGGTACCATCTTTAGCCTCATTAAGAGGAGATCTGTGAGAAATCAATTTTCAGAAAATTCCTAAGATAAATGAGTTTTGGGTTCTTTACTGCAGTTTTTCACAGTCTTTGCTCTACTAATGAATACTGGGGTTCTCTAAGAGGCAGTTTCCTAAATTTATTTGACCACAGAACCACTTTTTTTTTCACTGATCCTTCAAATTTCAAATAAATAGAACCAATTTCATAAAGACTAACCTATTTCATTTCTCCTTCTCTAATTTGCTGAGCTGGCCAGGGCTCTTGTGTGCAAGAGCAGAAAACCCAGTTTAAACTAATTTAAGCCACAAAGGGAACTTACTGGCTCACATGACTGGGCAGAGCAGGGCTTTGATCCAGGTGCTCAAATAATGTCAGTATGGCTCTTTATCTTTCCAGCTCATATTAGGCTTCATTCTCTAGGTAGTTTCTGCCCTATGATGGGCAACATGGCCCCCAGCACCTCAGTTTGACATCCTCCCAACTTAGCCACTTCAGTGAAAGGGAAGCCATCTCTCCTGTTAGCTCTGGCATAGAAATCCTCTTGATGATTTTCATTGGCTGGGCTTGTCATGTCCATCCCTGAACCAATTATTGTGGCCAGGAGGATGGGTTACTTTAAAAGCTTGGCTCATGTGCCCCATTCCTGTGTCCAGGGAAGGAAGAAGGCCTGTGATTGGCAGCCCCACCACGACTGTGTTAACTACATTTTAACCAGTCCTTACGAGATTAGATTATTTCTAGTCTTTTGCTGTTACTACTGATGTAAAACTAGCTGAGCTTTGAACACAGGTTTGTCTGATTTACTGGGCATAATTTGTCATGGTTGTAGAGTGCATTACGGTAAAGGGCACAAAAGGATCCTGGCTGGAAGCTGCTCTGTTAATTGAAAGTTGTTAATGGAAAGATGGGGATCTGGTGAATAAAGAGAGGGAAAATTCGTCAGAGAGGCTTGAGACCAACAGAGAGTATTAGGGTTCTTTTTTTTTTTTTTTTTTT